>NC_089808.1:1235219-1499719 GCF_029633855.1 Hoplias malabaricus
TCGTGTCTATGTCTAGGTCTGTGTCTGTCCATTATTAAGCCTTTAACTGGAACTTAATTGAGTCTACAGTTATTTGCTCTGTTGTCTACAATGAAGTCAGATTCTACAGTAACATCCGTGCATATCTGTATTAACCCCTTTATCTTTAGTTCTATGAATACTGCAAGTTATCAGTAGCTACTTATTAATATGTTGGCTGTGTAGTTATTTTAGGGGTGGGTCAATTTGATTTGACTTAAAATGAGCATTTTTGCAAATTTGCATTCTTTCTCCAAAATTTCTTTTTGTTTACTTGGTTCTCAAACCAACCATTCACTTTCTCCAAACTCAGAACATGTCCTATTCTCAGTACACACAGTTCTGTTTTGCTTCATCACTTTGCAGAAGACACCAATCATTGCTCAAAATGTCTTCCTTCCCATTTCCTCATGTGCCAGTAAAGATAAAGCCAATCAGAGGCCAGAACAGTATTGGCATTTTCTTTGCCTGTGTCTGTTGCGTTAAGTTAAATGGCAGCGGTATAGATAGTTACCGACAAGATTAGGATGAACACACAAACACACACACACACAAACTCTACTTTTTCCCTCTGATAAGCCTATGTTTGTCCACTGATGACACAATACCTCATTCCAAATTTTAAATCACACTTAGTCCTAAGTCGTTAAGCACAAGTTTGAATATATCTGGTCAAATAACACGCAAAAGAAAGTTAATACATCATAAAAACAAACAAACAAATACAATCAACAAAACCTGTAATTGGACTAGCAGTACCCACATCTGGTATTTCAGCATTAATAGTGATTTATGAAATTAAATTCCTATGCTGTGTCAGCTGGAGCAGAGACTTAGTACTCAGTCATTTCCTCTGGGCTCTGTTCTCTAACACGGATTCAGATTTTACAAGCATAAGCTGTGTGGTTTTGGAGAGTCTGAGAAAAGTGTGGCTCACTGCAGATTGCTGAGATGGCATGAGTCCTACTTATGTGTCACCTAATGTCTTGATTCTGTTTTTAACCCTGTTACAAAAACAAGAGTCATGAGTTGGTTTTAGATATGGGTAAAAGAAGCGCCAGAGTTGGAGCCATTATGTTCTATTTGAAAAGCGTCTGTATTATTGTGTTTGCTTTGAAAGCATCTTGAATTCAACGGAAACCTAAGAAAAACTTAGGTTAATTTCAACATTGTGTTCGCTGCCAATCATCAGGATTTTGTAAAGGGCCTTTAAAAAATAAACCTGTTTAATTTATTTATAACTGAACGATAAAACTACTTTCATTTTTATTTTAGAGGTTAAGATTTGGAATTAGGGTAATTCATTCATTCATTCATTATCTGTAACCCTTATCCAGTTCAGGGTTGCAGTGGGTCCAGAGCCTACCTGGAATCATTGGGCGCTAGGTGGGAATACACCCTGGAGGGGGCGCCAGTCCTTCACAGAGCAACACACACATTTACTCACACACTCACACCTACGCCACACACTACACCTACACTGCCAATCCACTTACCAACGTGTTTTTTTGAACTGTGGGAGGAAACCGGAACACACGGAGGAAACCCACGCGGACACAGGGAGAACACACCACACTCCTCACAGACAGTCACCCGGAGGAAACCCATGTGGACACAGGGAGAACAGACCACACTCCTCACAGACAGTCACCCGGAGCGGAAATCGAACCCACAACCTCCAGGTCCCTGGAGCTGTGTGACTGTGACACCTACCTGCTGCACCACCGTTCCGCCCTATGTGTGACTGCAATAAAATATTTAGCTACAGCTCATTACTGTATAAAGAATCGCAGCTGTGTACACTGCTGTCTCATTCAGGTAAACTGTAAAGTTGCTTTATTGCAGCTTTAGTGACAGATTTACCTTGGACGCAAATGTTTGCTTTTTGCTGGGAGGTGAATATAAATGTATATGAATAAAAAAGATTAAAGAGTAAAAGTAACAAGATACATGTATCCTTACAGTAGCACGTTCTGTGAGAATTCTCTGAATGTTTGTTTCCTTTGGTTGTAGCAATGAGCAAAACTCTGACTTTATCATATTAGTAAATGTACCTCGCAGTGGTGGACACAAAGTACACACACCTCGTCCTTGAGTAAAATACAGATACTCAAGGTAAAATATTACTCCAGTAACAGTAGAAGTCCTCATTGTAGATCTCCACTTGTGTAAAAGTACAAACATATTTACATTCAAATGTAATTATGCATTGAAAGTAAAAGTACCATGACGTATTATGGCTCTAATGTCCAATGGTCATTTTTGTTACAAGACTCATGTTTAACACATTGTAGGTGAAAAGACTCTAGTTTCACTCCTGGTTCCCCAGTCTTTGTGCTGCCCCTCCAAACCAACAGAGGTCTTCTAAGCGTTAAGCCCAATTAATGCTTCTTTGTTGAACCTATGCCATAAGCAGCGCGGCCTGATTTGCACCTCTCCAGAAACGTTAATGTTCACGTCTACACAGACCACAAGGACTGTGATTGGTCTGCAGTCGGAAGAGTATGGTTCAAAAGTGCAGAAATATGAACACCTCTACATTACACTCCGTAAATAATGCACTTTAAAGATTCATAAAATTGATACCACTATACCATTATAGGGCGGCATGGTGGTGCAGCAGGTAGTGTCGCAGTCACACAGCTCCAGGGACCTGGAGGTTGTGGGTTCGATTCCTTCTCCTGGGTGACTGTCTGTGAGGAGTGTGGTGTGTTCTCCCTGTGTCTGCGTGGGTTTCCTCCGGGTGACTGTCTGTGAGGAGTGTGGTGTGTTCTCTCTGTGTCTGCGTAGGTTTCCTCCGGGTGACTGTCTGTGAGGAGTGTGGTGTGTTCTCTCTGTGTCTGCGTGGGTTTCCTCCGGGTGACTGTCTGTGAGGAATGTGGTGTGTTCTCTCTGTGTCTGCGTGGGTTTCCTCCGGGTGACTGTCTGTGAGGAATGTGGTGTGTTCTCTCTGTGTCTGCGTGGGTTTCCTCCGGGTGACTGTCTGTGAGGAGTGTGGTGTGTTCTCTCTGTGTCTGCGTGGGTTTCCTCCCACAGTCCAAAAACACACGTTGGTAGGTGGATTGGCGACTCAAAAAGTGTCCATAGGTGTGAATGTGTGTGTGTGTGTTGCCCTGTGGGCACCCCCTGCAGGATGTATTCCTGCCTTGCGCCCAATGATTCCAGGTAGGCTCTGGACCCACCGTGACCCTGAAATGGATAAGCGGTTACAGATAATGGATGGATATACCATTATATTTTATACATAGGGTTAAAGAAGCTGTTTGAAATTCAGCCCTAATGATTTGGAGGTGTAATTGGAGCGTGACGCAGACACCAAATCAACAGCCTAAATTTTCACAATGGCAAAGGACATGCGGCATAACAGTTTTTACTCATTTAGGAACACTAGGCAAGATTTTTTTTCCTGCTCCCAGGGCTCCCCCAGTGCAATTAATTTTTACAGCACTGTACTGAAATTGGTAGGGAGAGGAAAGGAAGGGGTGGTTTCCTCCCCTCCTCCAAAAATACATAGTGAAGTTTCTGCAGTGCTTAGCCAAGAGTAGCAACAGCAAAGGCTCTATTCTCCCTATTGTAGGTCAGTGAAGCATCACAATGAATTTGAAGCTGTAATGTTAAGTTAAAAATATCACACAGTGTTTCTTTAAGCTCTCTGTTTTGTCTACATACAAAGTTTCATAGTTTCAGCTATTTCTGCAAATGTGAGACACCTGTTTCTTAAACAAGCTACGGTTCTGTTTTGCCTTATACTCGTTTTTGTCTTTTGGTATGTCTGCATTTGGTATTATTGGTTATAGGGGGAGAAATATTGTTGACTTGTTTTAGCACTGGGACTGTGTTCGTTCTGTTTTATTCACACATTATTCAAAAGAAACAGCAGATTTTCTTAATGTAGTGGAGTCAAAAGTAAGATATTTGCCTTTGAAATGTAGTGGAGATACACGAAAAAAATTAAAGTGCAGTAACGAATTACATTTACTTTGTCTCTTTACACCACTGGTACCTACCCCCACACACATACCTCTCTCTCTCTCTCTCTCTCTCTCTCTCTTTATCTCTCTCGCTCTCCCTTTCAGAAATGGCCTTTGATCAACACGGCTCCAATCACTAACTTGTCCTTCTACACACTCAGCTGTCATTTAACTCAATATGCGCTGTTTATAATTGCCATAGAAACAATTAAATGAAATTGAACAATCTAAAGCAGCTGCACATGATCTTAAGGAACCATGCTCATGTCCAGAAATGTAGAGACTACTGGAGCATAACTGGAACACACTTCTTAATTCATAGCCTTAATTTGAAGGGAAGGAAAACAGTAGATGTTTGCAGTAATTTTAGCAACAGATTTATAGCTGAAACACTGCAAATATCTATTGTTCCGTTTAAATCCAGAATTCTGTAAAAATGACATTAAAATTTTGCTTTTCACAGTTTTTTTATATGTAACATAATTTGGGAAAACAACTTTAATAAATGGGGGCGGCACAGTGGTGCAGCAGGTAGTGTTGCACTCACACAGCTCCAGGGACCTGGAGGTTGTGGGTTTGATTCCCGCTCCAGTTGACTGTCTGTGAGGAGTGTGGTGTGTTCTCTCTGTGTCTGCGTGGGTTTCCTCCGGGTGACTGTCTGTGAGGAGTGTGGTGTGTTCTCCCTGTGTCTGTGTGGGTTTCCTCCAGGTGACTGTCTGTGAGGAGTGTGGTGTGTTCTCTCTGTGTCTGCGTGGGTTTCCTCCGGGTGCTCCAGTTTCCTCCCACAGTCCAAAAACACACGTTGGTAGGTTGATTGGCGACTCAAAAGTGTCCGTAGGTGTGAGTGAATGTGTGTGTGTGTTGCTCTTTGAAGGACTGGCGCCCCCTCCAGAGTGTATTCCTGCCTTGCGCCCAATGACTCCAGGAAGGCTCTGGACCCACTGCGACCCTGAATTGGATAAGCGGTTACAGATAATGAATGAATAAATTAACTTTAATAAATGCTTGAGTGGCCTGTCTCTGAATATTGTAGTCAAGCAGAATTGTCAGATTTGCTTGCCATACAGATATGTTATTCTAACCAGGATGGAGTTCCGTGTTTCATTAGTTCATCCAGGAAAGTCACATTGTAACAGAAATTGTATTGTTGTCTGTTATGTGATATGAATATTTTGAATAAGTTAGTAGACAGTAGCTCATCTTTTGCACAGTTTGGGTCGGTCGTCCTCTAGTCCTTCAGCAGTGGATGTGTTTGGTTCAGTCCAGCACTGACACTGAGGGCTTTAAGAACTCTAGCAGCGGTGCTGTGTCTGATCCCCCCATTACCAGCACAACACACACTAACACAACACCACAACCATATCAGTGTCAAAGCAGCACTGAGAATGATCCATTACTCAAATCATATCTGTTTTTGTGGAGGTCCTGGCCATTGAAGAACAGGGAAGAATGGGGATAAGGAAATATTCAGAGAAACTGGTGGACCACAGTCTGTAATTGTAGAACTACGAAGTCCTTCTGTATTCTCAGTGGAACTGATACAAGTAGATACAAGGTAGGTGTTACTAATCCAGTAATCATTCAGTGTATATAAACACATGTTGCTGTTCAAACAGTACATTTAAAAAGTGTTGCACAGCAAGTAGCGTTTTAATCACAAAAAAAGCAATACATACCTTAATTCACAACCTCAAAGTCAAGGTTGCACACATTGCAGGGTGTATGGGCACACGGGTGTTATTTAGTTCAACTAAAATCTTGGTATTGACTCACATTAAGAGGTAAAGTTTTTACATTTCATGTAAATTTACTTTTTTTAAAGTCATTATGCTTTGATTCATTGACAATGACATCCTTCATCAGCTCTTACGGTGGCAACGATGGCCCTTTGACCCTTTTGTTTGGCTCGATTAGGTTGGTTGATGAGGCAGAATAGTGCAGGCAGGTCTGCGGTTACAGTTCTGTAATCCAATCACAGACACAAGTCAAGCGTTTAGGATGCCTGTGTAATGAAACTGTGAGCTTACAACTAAAATAAAAGCCTTTACATAGAGAGGATTGTAAAACTGGACGTGACGACTGCCCAATCCTGATAAGATGTTTTACAGCACTAATGTTGTTCTTTGATAAAAGCATTGGGAACAGAGGGCGAATGAACCACCGATGGTGGGTGCACAGGCCTCGGGGAGAGTCTCCTTGCCTTGACATTGACTTTGTGTATTTCTGAGTGTGTGAGGCGTTTGTGGTGCTTGTGACCTATTTCTCAGAGATACGCGGGGGACAGAGGGCAGATACTCGTGGAAAAGCAGAGCTTGTGATGAGAGAGGGTGGGGGGTGGGGGTGTTGTTAGGATTATAGAGGATGGCCAGCTGTATTGGGTGTGGGTGGGTGGTGGGGGGGTGTATATTGACCAAGCAGAACAGAGTGTGACTGCTACTACTCAACTAAGGCAGGTTGAACTCCTCCCTGAACGTCACAACCTCCAGGTTTTTAAAGGGTTGTCCGAGGCTCGTTCTCATCACATTTGGGTGCGAGGAGTTCCCCTTCGTCTGCACCGAGGCGATGCTGTGAACAGGTTCTCTGAAGCCGGTGGGTCATAAACAGAGGGGGAACTCAGTCCACTGAGGATTATTTTCTCTCAATTTATCGATTTCGTGAGGAGTCACAGGTCGAGTTATTGACTCTTAACTGATATCAGAAAAAAAGAGAAACGACAAAGACTCACAAAGAAAAAAACATTCCTATTGGAATATCGCTCTTAATCTGAGTAGTCACATTGACTGCTGCTGCTTTGTGCTCTTCTCCCTCACAAAAAGACGAACAGAAAGCTGGTATTTCGGTCGATATCAAGTGTTTTTGTTTTCCTGTAAGGCTTCTTTCTGCTTTCACTGAGGATTTGTAACCGTCGCCGCGCGCGGATGCTGTCGCGTTTCCCTCAGGATATTTTTTGACTTGAACAGCTATAGATATCAATATATATTAAAGAAACACGGTTGAAACAGAGAAAAGACGCCGTAAACATTTACTTTGTCTTTATTTTCTCGTACCCGGGAGTCAGACAGAGGTGTACCTTCGTGTTTTTTTTTGTTTTTTTTTACCGGTGTGTGCAGCATAGGAGACGCTCGGTGTGAGTCAGAGTGAACCGAGGCTCGGTCCGTGTGTGAGTCCGTCTCCGTGTCTCAGAGCCGTTGAAGTGTGAAGATGACGGACGGTCCAAGGCATCGAGGCGGCGCGGAGACCTCGGAGGCTGGAGCGGCGGAAGCCGAGAAACCTGCCGCAGGGTCCGTAGCTCTGAAGAAGGAGATCGGCCTCGTCAGCGCCTGCGGAATCATAGTGGGTGAGTGTGGTTTAGGCAAACCAACAAACACAGGACTGCTACACCCTCTGTGTATGTGTATTGTATGCTAATGTCTGCAGTGCATCTACAAATCAAATGAATATCGGTGCAGGTGTTATTTAAATTGATGTCCAAATATGACGTATGACGGAAATATGCATATTCATGAAAATAGTGTTTCCAAACAACTTGTAATAACTATTCTTTCTTAATGTCCCTCTACATACAACAACACATCAATATATCAGTGCTCTGATTGTGAATAATATTAATGTTCCCATGACATACACATTCTAGGAACATGTAAGATTTCATTAACACTTTTGGTTGGTCATTTATTATAAAGCTACATGGCAGATGACACACATTCAAACCCACAGCTATTGCCATTACACTGACTAAAAGCAGCTTTTGGTGTTTACCCATCAGAAGGCAGCTTTCTCCTTCTTGCTCCCACAGCAGTCACTACCCAGCTCAGTGTTGAGGGTACTATTCTAAGCCAGGGGGTGTTAAAAGTGTGGTATTAGCTTACTGAGCTTTATTTGGTTATAATCCAGCATCTTTCTCCAACAGCGAGTTTCTTCAAACATATTGTGGTTTATGTAAATCCCAAGGTCATACTTGTACTACATCCAGCAGTGTTTTCTAAGCCAGTGGAGGTTAAAGGTGAGGTCTAATATGGCTCCGTTTTGCTCTTATTCAACATTTTTTTAGCGTTTGTTCTTTCACACATTGACAGATACAATCACTTTCAGCAGCCTTTGCTGCTGCCGCTGCAGTGTAAGTGTTGTACAAAGGCACATTGATCCATTGGGATGATAAAGGCTAGTTGACCAGGTAGAACAGTGCAGACAGATCTACAGTCACAATACAGGTCCAATTCCATTCACAGACACAACACAGTTTGTCTAGCGGTTAAAGTGTGAATAAGCTGTCTTATACTGATCTGAGACCAGTTTTGCCGGAGCTCGTAAAAATGGTATATGCTTGTGGTTGGCAGAGGAGACGTAAGCTCAAATCTGCATAAGAGTGACACTTTTTTTTCTCGCGGTGATTGTGAGAGGCAGGTGAGAGTGACCTTGAGAAGAAGTATGGCTGGAAGGTTTCTATGGAAACGGAATGGTTGCACACATTCAAGGGATCTCAAGGGGGGATCGTTCACAGTAGATAGGATGACAGAGGTGGAAGTTACCCTTTTAGCATTCAGATCTGAAGTCAGATTGATAGTGCCTTACTCTCTCAACATTGTAGTCTCTGTCACGTTCGGACAGACTGTAGTGCAACCTGCTGTTGCATCAGTATGCAAGGCAAGTAGCACAGATTAACCCTTTATATGACAAAAGAGGTGCCAAAAAATGTCCCTTGCATGATGCTATAAAAGAACCATTTTAATTCTTGTGTGTGTGTATGTGTGTGTGTGTGTGTGTGTGAAATATCATTTCATATTGATTCCAAAATATATCCTTACACTTATTCTGGATCTGGGAAACCAGCTTTAAGTATCTGCATGTGGTTCCTTTCTCTAAAATCTTCTAATAATTCATAGTACTTAAGTACTTAAGACTCACAGCTGAATACACTGTTTGAGTGATTGAAGATGTTAAAGGTTCTAAGAAAAGAAATAAGCCTGATCCTTTTCACTAAAAGTATGGCTTTAATGTTGCCAATAGCTGGGGAGATGTTTGACATGTTGAAAAAGTTATTAACTGCACAGTAACATTCTCAAATAACTTCTCAAATACACTCGAAATTACATTTTATTTCCTACAAATGTATTGAGATAATTAAACCTCCTGGCCTTGGCCTAGTTGCTCATCCACACGCCTTTCACGTGAATATTGTTATCAGCTGACTGTCAAATTGTGTCTCACAGATGCCCAGCAGCCAGCCTTTGGTCTGCGCTCGCTTCAGTAATTTTCTCAGAAAGTGTTAGAACTACTTCCAGGTATCACTCCAATCCATATCAGCCTCTGCTCTAATAACACTGAATCTTTGACCACTTGACCGAGGCCTCAAACTCATAATGCCTTTATATAATATGACATTAATCTATGTGGCTTTAGAGCTGCTAAATACATCCCATGTTAGCTGTTAACAGGATTTTGGCCTCTGTTACCCTCTGTTACCCAAAATTAATTAATTCTAAACAATACGGTTTTGCAATATTTTTTTTAAATGAGTGCAGAACTTGTGTCTTTCGTTAGCATGTTAATGTTCTTAATTTGTGTTTATTTTAATATATGAGCTTAATAAAAGTAAAATATTTGAAGTTAACATGTTAGTATTAAAACATGTTATGACCTTTTATGGTGTGACATTCTGTGATACTCTTTAGTTCAGTATGTGGCATTGTTATAGTCCTATACAGTGGAACCTCTACTAATGAACTTTCCAAGATATGAACCGGGCATTTGAATATTTTTTGCCTCCACCAACGAACCACGACTCTAGAAATGAACCCGAGCCTCCTCCGAGCCGGCGGCTGGAAATGGCCACTGCCCCCAATAGGCGAGTCTCCCAGCGCCCCCAGACTGGAGTGAGCTTTTAAGATTAGCACATTGTAGCTTTAGCAATTTAGCACTAGCGTAAATAGCAGACATGGAAATTCGTGCTAAGTTAAGCCGTATCTACGCTTCATCTCCCCACATTCACCACCTACTCTCCGTTACTCCACCCACCCCCCACCTCCCGTCATACAGCCAGTGCCTGTGTTACTCCTCCAGCCAGTCGTCACGTCTTCAAGGTAGCGCTGTGTAACCACTTACAACTTTATTATTTCTTTTTTATTACTGTTTCCACTGTATTTCTCTTTTATTTTTAGTAACGCTACATGTATTTTTTACTAATTTGAGAGTGTTGTAAACATAGATCAGTGCAAAAAGGGTGACTTTCGGGGTGGGGGCTGGAACACATTAATTGCTTTTCCATTATTTTAAATGGGGGAAAACTGACTCGAGAAACAAACTTTTCCACTTACGAACCGGGTCACGGAACGGATCAAGTTCGTAGGTAGAGGTTCCATTGTATTTTACTGGATGCTAGACCAAATCAAATTTCCAGATGAGTGTTAAGTTGGTCATTTTATTTTTAAGAAAATGTAGTATTATAATCAGCATTCGTCTATATTATCCACTGACAACTGTCCCTTTATAATTATATCACTGGTTTATTAAGGTGCAATTTACAGGCCTAAGGTGCTGTTCAATTTAGCTTCTAAAATGTTATAAGGAGAAAATAGCTAATTAAGAAGATCAAATAAGAGAATTAAGTGCAGTTTAATCTCATGCATCATTTTTGGTATACTTGAAACAGATTAGACTCAAACTCAGGTAAGGGGTGCAGATGAATTGATTTACTGTTGGTTTACTGCACTCTAAAAAATTGCTGTACAAATTTACAGCAAGTCTGCTACAGTATTTTATTGTATTTACAGTAAATTATTGTATTACTCAATTACAGTAGTATGCTGTAAATTTGAAATACAGTAGTGTTCCTGTAAAAATACGGTAAAGGGCTGGGAACTCGGTATTTTACTGTAAAATTTACAATACATTTTTTACAGTGTGTGAAGTCATCCAATCATCATTTTGTTGTACAACAGTCTACTAGCTACAAGGGTCTGGCTTGTGGAGGTTATTCTAGGCTAATCTCGTGTTAAGTTTCAGACACGTAATCAGTAGCATCCCATGAGTTAACACCTCAATTCTATAAGAATTTAATCAGCACTCACTTTAACCTGCAGGAACACTGATTACTGATCAGAAGGTTGCAGGTTTAAGTCACAAATATAATGAAAGTGATGCCATCATCATTGTGTGTTTTTTCAGAGCTAAGCATTAACAAAAAGCACATTTCCAGTGACTAATCTTTTGGGTTTAGGCATAAGATCAATACCATTACCTTCAGAACTCATTGAAATTGGTGATTAATCAGCACACACTTCAGAGTGCAGTGGCACTGAATAGTAGACAGGTCCCAAATAAAGTTGAAAGTGCTGTCTAAGTGATGTCGTCATCATTGTTTCCCGGAGCAGAGCAGCAATTCAAAGCATGCACCTTGTGATAGTTGTGACGCCGGTTCTTGCCACACAAGTAGGGGAAGCAGAAATGAAAGCTGCATGTTCAAACGACACTGAAAAAGCCCAGACTCAAAAACCTTTTTCTCTGCGGAAGAACAACCTTGGGAATATATTGTGTACGATTGGACACAGACTCAATGGCTATTGTTAGTGTATAATATTAATAGAGTTCAATACAGCTACTGTATACAGGATATGTTCTGTTTGTGTGTAAAATCCTTTCTATAGAAAGCACAAAGCACTGTGTGTTAACTCAAGAGGCAAGCTTTATTCTACAAATATAGAAGCAATAATAAAAGCTGTGCATGCTGTTCCCTGTAGTGCAGTGTTATCACAACCTATTTTGGCTTCCTGGTGTCACACAAAAAAAAGAAATCACATCGCTCACAACCTGTTATCCAAGTCTGAAAAATCCACTATATATCCTTCCTTTTTCGTACTAAAATAAACTGACTTATAAATACTGGCGATTGGTTAGTGTTTGGACAGGAAAGCCTATGTATGCTTCAAGGCCGGTGATCAAACAGGCTGACGGATAAAATGCCTCAGTACCGGAGATTATGGAGCAACAAAGGAGAATCAATAGTGGGCTGGAGGGGGAAAAGCAGTAGGCAGTCTGCTGCAGAGATTTATTCGTTTGGGATAATATAATAGAGATAGTGAAATCACACTGAACACATAGCATGACATATACCTACAAATCATACAAAATGATTCACTGATTTAAAGGTTGCTTCTCTAATCTCTTCTAAAGACGTGTTCCACAAAGATTTTGTTATATTTAAACCTCACATTTCATTGACAGCCCTTTGACAGACTGTACATAGCTCTAAACGTAACTTCATAAAGTACATAACTCAGCTGGTGTCAGAATACCAAACTGGAGAATGGTATGCTATATAGTTTGGTATGCTGTATAGGTGGACTAACAGAGGTGTATTTGTCACTATGACTGGAGTTGAATTCAGCTGTCTCTAGTCTGCCTCAGTAGCATAGCATTAGAACTGGAAGCTCAATGTGGCATTTTGACAGATTTTTCATATATGAACTCTGGAGAAATTCCAGAGTAACCCCGGATCATCAGGTCTGGAGATGGCCCTTTTCAAAAAGCAAGAAATGTCCCACATGCTTTAGGCATAGGACGATGCCTGTGCAGTGCATGCAGGAGATATTCCAGGACATTAGTGGCTCTGTTCATACATGTGCTCACTCTGACTTTACGCCGAGTCTCTACTATGGCGCTAGTGGGAAAAAGTCTGTTTTTCATTTCTAAGTTGCTGTGCATGTGTGAAAGAGGCTTCTGGTTGACTTGCATAACAAGAAGAAATCAATAAGAATGATCCATAGCCTTCTCACCACTGATGATTCATTCATGATTCATTATGTCACATTGGAATTTCCATCTTAAGTACATCCAAACAAAGTCTTCAATTAATTGCCATGTCTCTCTTGAGTTGCAAGACCACATGCAATTACTGTGGTTTAACAATGTAAATACCATAAGCTAACAGACCTGTATGATCAGTATCTGTAGAGACAAAGTCACTGATGCTGCTCTCAGCTGGTGTGTACAAACCACTCACACTCAGAAAGAGGAAGTTAGGGGAAATAGTGTGCACAGGAAACCCCTTGTGCGTGAGTATTCCATTGGAGTCAGCATTGAACTTGCTTTCAAGCTGCACATGAGTGGTGTATTGCTGATACAAAGCAATCCTGGGAAAACTGGTCTTAACCAGTATTTCGGACAGCTTTTTCTGAAGCCAATTAGCACTGGATCGCTGTGTTTCGGAGAATTAGAACTAGAGTGAGCAAGCTGGAACCAGACTACTCAGTTTACTGCATGGGATTTGCTTAAGCAAGCCACCCTGTAATACCATGGATCATATAAATTATGTAACCTGGCAAGAGGCATGCTAGAATTTTGATAAAAACAAACCTAGTAATGGTTTTAGGAATGGTTTAAAAACCTCCGTAAGAGGATTGAATTAATATATTTGTAGACACTGTTGAATTAGTCTGCATTTTGAACACACATTTGCATGTGAAATTAGCGTTAATAGAAGAACATCTCAGTGTATTTTCCGTTCTCATTTCTCAGGCCGTAAACGTAAGTTTTATTGTCCATGTGACCTTTGACCTAGTTATCTACATTCAGTTTAAGTCTGCATGAGATGTTGCCTGTCTGGACCTCGGTTTTTGTTTTTAAATTTCGATGTTGGAGATTAGGATCTCATTCTGGGATGCTGCCCTCAAGATAAAGATCAGAGGAAACACTTCTGATCACACTAAGCATCCAACAGGGGGAGAGTAAAGACATCCTAGGATGAAGGTCATCCAGTCCTTTTCATGTGCACCAGTTATTTTTCTTTCCCCCCTTTGTCCCCAGAGCCTCTTCTCCATAGGCATGAACATCTGACAAGTATAGAGGGTGTCAGAGTATTGTTCAGGTTAAAACACACATGTGTGCATGCATGCACAACACACTCGTGGGGTGTTCATTCTCAGGCCATTTGTTATGTAAAGCTCTCGCTCACACTTAGCCTGTCTGCACTCATTCACCCCACTCTGTCTTCCCATCCTCATTTCTTACTCAGCAAATTACTCTTTCTGTCTGCTGGCCTTGTGCTCTATCGTTCTCCCTCTCTCTCTCCCTCTCTCTCTCTCTCTCTCTCTCTCTCTTTGACATGCTCATTTCCTTTTGATTCACACAGCCAGGTCCATGCCTCTTTCTACCTCACTGGGCTTTTTATATCATCCCATTTTTCTCTGTCAGACCAAGGCGAACGTTTCTCACTGATATTAATCTCTCCTTTCTGTGCGCTCAATTGGTCCCCTCTCCTTTCTGCTTCATTTCTGCCACTTCCAGAATGTCTGTATTTTCTGTTAAGCCCATTTAGGTCTTATATACCCGTTATACCCTTTCAGTTATTGTATAAGATCATGCATTTTCAGGCTCATGGATTTCTGATTGGTTAACTGGTTCCATCAAGGCTAATCTACTGTTTTTTTTTTTTACCTTCCTTATTTAATTTTTTAAATTACGTATTTTATAATCTTTGATTTGAATGGCTGCAGATTGCTCTATTACTCCATTTGTATTTCTTTGTTAATCTTGATGACTGAACTGATAATCCAGATACTCCTAGCTTAGTTAATTAATAATTTATATGATAGTGACATCCGTAATAGCATGTGCTTCTCTGTTCAGGCCTTCAGGAAGAACTTTGATGGATTTGCTGAGAATGGGTTATTACTTTGCCCTTTGACTGCTACGTGTGTTTGTGTACTACACCCTTATCTGAATGTGAAATGGGTTAGTGTCAGAACTACAGGCCTCATGCTTTGAAAGCTCTGAAAGACCTCTGAAACTTTTGCGGTTGCAATTTCTCCGTCGCCTTCATTGATTGGTTATTGTGAAACTCCTCAGCTCATCACGTCCTCTTTTATTTTTTATTTTTTTAACTTATGAAATGGCTCTCACATCTTGGTACACTGCATAATGAAACTTCTACATTAAGTCTGTGCTAGTTATGTGTGCTTATTCATTCATTTTCCCTCGTCTTTTTTTCCCCCTAGGAAACATCATTGGCTCGGGCATCTTTGTCAGTCCTAAAGGTGTGCTGGAGAACGCCAGCTCTGTGGGCCTCGCGCTTATCGTCTGGATAATCACAGGTGTCATCACAGCAATTGGAGCACTCTGCTATGCTGAACTGGGGGTCACCATCCCCAAGTCTGGCGGCGACTATTCTTATGTCAAAGACATCTTTGGGGGACTGGCCGGGTGAGCTTTTTAATAGAAAAAAAAATATTTTTATACTATAATAAAAATCAAGTGATGCAAATTATACATTCATTCATTCATTATCTGTAACCGCTTATCCAGTTCAGGGTCACGGTGGAATCATTGGGCGCAAAGCGGGAATACACCCTGGAGGGGGCGCCAGTCCTTCACAGGGCAACACACACACTCACACATTCACTCACACACCTACGGACACTTTTGTGTCGCCAATCCACCTACCAACGTGTGTTTTTGGACTGTGGAAACCGGAGCACCCGGAGGAAACCCACGCGGACACAGAGAAAACACACCACACTCCTCACAGACAGTCACCCGGAGGAAACCCACGCGGACACAGAGAGAACACACCACACACCTCACAGACAGTCACCCGGAGGAAACCCACGCAGACACAGTGAGAACACACCACACTCCTCACAGACAGTCACCCGGAGGAAACCCACGCAGACACAGAGAGAACACACCACACTCCTCACAGACAGTCACCCGGAGGAAACCCACGCAGACACAGAGAGAACACGCCACACTCCTCACAGACAGTCACCCGGAGGAAACCCACACAGACACAGAGAGAACACACCACACTCCTCACAGACAGTCACCCGGAGGAAACCCACGCAGACACAGTGAGAACACACCACACTCCTCACAGACAGTCACCCGGAGGAAACCCACGCAGACACAGAGAGAACACACCACACTCTTCACAGACAGTCTCCCGGAGCGGGAATCGAACCCACAACCACCAGGACCCTGGAGCTGTGTGACTGCGACACATACCTTCTGCACCACCGTGCCGCCTGATGCAAATTACACATAGATATTTATTTGGGTTTTATATCACTGTGCATTAACCACTCATCTATGGGACTTTCAGTTATAAGTAATTGTAAATTTTGGTACAAAAACACATTATAAACCACTTTTTAGGATTTTGTCTTTTTTATATAATACATTGTTGTTGGTCTTTAAACATAAAATAAATATCAGAGCTACATTACAATTAATACCACATTTATTAGAGAAATAGATAATATAATAATAAAAATGATCTCAGTCCATTAGGCGTAATGTTTTGGAGCTCAAAGTTATCAGAGTGGAATCAGTTTAGGGAACAAACTTTTATCAGAGTAAATGAAAAATGAATGCTGTTTTCATGCTTCTTCACAGCTAAAGCCCTTTGCATGAGACCTCCTGTAGCCCCATCCTTGAACGAGAAACTCCTTCACCCTTTACTCACACGACAACCCAGCCTGTCATCTCATAATACTATTAGCACAGTGTCTCCCAATCAGCTGTTAGCTAATTAGCCTATGTGTGATAGCTGCTAGAGTGCACCGAGAGGGCATTTACTCGTACTAATACAGGGCTTATGACTGGCTTATCCTTTAATGACATGCCAGTTCTCCCTCTCTCTGATTGCATGTTTACATTTTAACTCACACTTGATCAACATTTTCATGTTTTCAGTGTCAATGACATTGTATTAACTGTATGAATCCTATATGATTATGAGAAATCCCTACTTTAGAACATGGCTTAGTAATATACCATAAACTGGAACAATTCAATTTGTAGTTAGGCAGTGACACATTGACCTTTTGACAGTTTACTTCGCACACAGGTTTTGAAATGAAACAGTAAACTTATTTTCAGCTTTAATCTGGTGGTTAGACCATGCAGGAGAACAGCCTTTTTATGTCTCCATTTCAGGCCACTAAATGTTTTTGATGACTTGGTGAAGTCTGTGAATCATATTCATTTTCCAGCCATTGGTATCCTTATTTGTTAGGTTACTAACCCTGCTATGTTTCTTTCTACTTTAGTTAGTGAATATGCTGACTAAGGCCGAGATATGGACTTGGCCTTTCAAAAACATTCCACTTTGTGACCCATAAATTTCAACAGATGCTTCCGTTGTACAATTACTAATTTCAAATATCAACTAGGTACTGAAAATATTTTTAGCAGCCAGCAAACAGAATCAGCCAGAATCCCACCTAAAATCAGCTCAATATATTTAGTTAGTTTTCTTGTGTATAAAATAAGATGATCACACCAAATTGACCATGAATTAACTAAGCGTAATGTGCCGAGGTGCTTTTGGTGTCCCAAAACTGGGGGGAATGTGTGTCACACAGCTCCAGGGACCTGGAGGTTGTGGGTTTGATTCCGGCTCCGGGTGACTGTCTGTGAGGAGTGTGGTGTGTTCTCCCTGTGTCCGCGTGGATTTCCTCCAGGTGCTCCGGTTTCCTCCCACAGTCCAAAAACACACGTTGGTAGGTGGATTGGCGATTCAAAAGTGTCCGTAGGTGTGAATGTGTGTGTGTTGTCCTGTGAAGGACTGGCTCTGGACCCACCGCGACCCTGAACTGGATAAGGCTTACAGATAATGAATGACATACCATGGGATTAAACAGATATTCTGCATTTGAAGCTCATATGTGTATGTGTGTTTATAATATACCATTGTTCTTATTTTTATGTGTATGTATGTGCTTGTTTATTACAGGTTCCTGAGGTTGTGGATTGCTGTGCTGGTTATCTATCCCACTAACCAAGCAGTCATTGCTCTCACCTTCTCCAACTACGTCCTGCAGCCCCTCTTCCCCACCTGCTTCCCCCCTGAGAATGGCCTGCGCCTGCTGGCAGCCATATGCCTGTGTAAGTCCTGCTGTATTCTGTAAGACGTACAGAGGGTGAGGGTGAGGATTGAGGGGGTGGGGGTTGAAAACCTTTGTAAGAGGATGAAAGAGAGCAGGGACTATGAAAACATGTTGTATGTTTAAGCTTAAGGTATTAACTCTTAGAATTTTACAGTTATTGCATGTGATAACAAAATCATTCTGCAATCCATTGATGGATATCTGTAGGTCAATGATATATCAGTGTAAATTTAAGGTGCGTAGTGAACTATGTCTTTAAATAAAGCTTATGTAACTGCAAATCAACAATAATAACGTGTAACAGAACTCTGGAAACCCCCATATAAAACGTACCATTTCTAACATTTTATAATTCTATTCATTGCCTGCCCTCCACCATCCCACCACAAAATCAACAACAGCTCACATGCTTCATTTGCTCATCTGTTTGTTATTTTGTTGTTGTTTTTGTTGTGTGCTGGCTGTTCATACCAGGACATATTTAGTCAATGGCATATGCACAGCTTTATCTTGTAAAGGGGCTGGGTTTCTATAACAACCCACCTTGTCAAGATGGTGGTCTCTGGGGCCCCAGAAACAGGTTTGATTTTTTATAGCACTTGTAAAATAAAGACCTGCAAGGGTGAACTCAAGTTCTATAAGTGTTACTACATCCAGCCTGTTACTGTGTCCTCGATGAATGCGGCTGATTCTCGATCCACACTCAGCTGTACTCCGCAGCAAGCAGAGTATTAATATAAGTCACTCGTTCTAAATCAGCAGTGTAGGTCTGAGTCTGATAATTATTTGCTAAAAATATTAAAGGAAGGATCCCAGACAGATAGAGACATATAGATGTGTGAAGGATAAACTGACAGAAGACGGATAGATGCCCTGTGGGTCATCAGCAGGCCTAGAGCACAGCCGTGAACAAACCTCACACTAATGTCACAAATACTGCAAGTTGTGTGTAGACAGATCTGACAGAGACAGAAGAGAGAGAGAGAGAGAGAGAGAGAGGTAAATTCTCACTTCATATATCTACATGTTATAAATATCAATGAGTTTATCAATGAGTTCATATTCAGGTCATATTCAGAAAAAAACGTTCCTTAAATATTAGCCTATTAGCTTTTTTTTTTGGAGAATGCATGTGACCTAGGTTTACCTGCTGATATCAATGTCATTTGAGGAGGCAGAAGAGAGCTGTCCCACTTCCACAACTTCCTTCTGCTGTTTTTGAACTTGATGAACTTTTAAAATAGAGAGAATACTGTAATCTGATTGGCTGTGGCATCATGAGTCTTTGTGTTTGGACTTATTCTATTGGCCAGCTGTTGTCAAGGAAAAGCTAAATGGGGGAACATTCTTATTGTTTTTTTTTATGTGCTCCTGCATTTGTTTTTGATCTGTTCAGGAGAAAGGCAGGAAGGTGAGTGAGTGTTACAAAGGACACGCAGTTTGATGACAAGACGTTACTTGGCTTCTGCTTTTTTTTTCAGTTTTTCAGGAATAGGTCAAGTGTTTGTTTAACCTGAGGAATGCTGGGAAATCCTTAATTTACTGTGCTTTTCCGGCTTCTGTCACATTTAAACACTATTAGGCTAAACAAATGTTAGTAGATCTCTGTACTGGTTTATGTGATTTGTGTGTTCATATCTGTTTTACTGTGTGTGATACGTGCAGCTGGTGCATGTGTCCGTGTGTTTGTGTGTCAGTTGTGGTGGAATGGGGGGGGTTGAATGTCAATATCAGTCCCTTAGCCTATGTGTGTGTATTTCTGCCTTCCCCAAAGTAACACGTATGTGATGAGGGACTTTACCTCACTGTCTCTCTCTCTCTCTGTACAGAGTCCAATTTCAAAAACATGTCAAAGCTCCTCCCTCTGAGACATGAAGTTCTTGACCTAGAATCTAGTGCATTTTATCTACACCGATGACTCTGCTCCCTCATCAGTGGACACAGGACACTGTTGGCTGGATAATTTGGGTTGGTCAATCCAGCAGTGACACTGGGGGGGTTTAAAAACTCGAGGAGCCCTGATGTGTCTGATCCACTTGTACACACACAAACACAACACATCACATCAGTGTCACTGCAGCACTGAGGACTATCCACCACCTAAATCAGACCTGCTCTGTGGTGGTGCAGTGTGACTCCTGACCATTGAAGAACAGGGTGAAAGGGGGCAAATAAAGAATGCAAAAACTACACTCTGTAATCATTGAACATCTGTATGGTACTTTACTTTATCTAGATTTTTTCAGAAGACCAGGGGTTGAAGTTCACTATAAAGGCTCTGCAAATGAGATTAAAAAAGGTTGTTGTGCCCCCCACGTTTTATGGTTCACAACTGCACTTTGGTCATGTGTCTGCAGGAGTGTGTTTTCACAAGCTATCTGTCTTGTACCAACTTGTCTTATCCTCTTTCACCTTTCTCTGAGATGTTTAGTAACAGAAAAGCTTTCATCTTAAGCAAGTGGATAAAGAGACCAGTTATTTTTGCATTAATTAAAACCTGAGAAGGCTTTTACATACAAAAGAGCTGAAGTTGTTACAGAATTTCATTTTTACAGCCTTCGTGATGTGATGTGATGTGATGTAAATTCAGACTACACTACATTTTACAACTTACCACAGAACCACATTCCTACAGATGATTATCAGCTTCTCCCGGACTGACTTGTAATGCCAGTGGTGATTAGCCGCAGTCTTTACAGTCTAGAATTAAGCTTAATCTGTGTCTGAAAGTAAAAGTCATGTGCTTCGGTTTTCAGTATTAGAGTCACTATTTTAATGTATAATGCAGCCAATGCCATACATAATCCACAGAACTGAAATCCATAGAAAATGTTACAGTGCTAGCATGGCTGCTATAGCTGAAGTGACTGAAACGTTGTATGGAAGTGGTTTTGCTAACGTCTTGTCTCTCTCTGTGTTTTAGTGTTGCTGACATGGGTGAACTGTGCCAGTGTGCGATGGGCCACACGTGTGCAGGACGTGTTCACAGCAGGGAAACTGCTGGCCCTCATCCTGATCATCATCATGGGCATTGTGCAGATCTGCAAGGGTATGAGCCATCTGTCTGCATGCGTGGGGGGGGATGTGTGTGCTTGTGTGTGTGTGATGGCCCTGAATGAGTGAACGAATGACAGGCTGTCCATCTGTAATGTTGTGTCTATAAATCTATTATCGCTCAAATGTGTGTCTTCAGTCTACTCTCAGTTTAATCAGACAAATTTTAAAGCACAGCCCACATATTCATTCCAAACCTCAGCATTAATCGCAGTAGCAAGCCCATATACGCTGACACGGCTATGTTTCATTGTCAGAAACGTGCTGCAAAATTAAAGTTCATACAGTCATATAACTTTTCAGTATTCACCCAATGTTTGAATAGAGATGCCATCAGGTTCAACTGCATGAGCAAAGAGAAGCTTTGTTCACTGGGTTTTTACAGCATATGCATCACTGGGGATTAGATAAGATCACGGTACAGGGGAGGTGTTATTGGAAGTGATATTCCAGAGTCTGTTCTGATATGGCCGCAGCGACAGCTATTATTAAAGACTGAATGCAGAAAGAAAACAAGACCCAAGTGTGTTTATAAAGGTTCAGCTTTATTACTGCCACTGTCCGTGTGTGACCGGCTTGTTGACCAGTCATGTGTGAGGAAGCCCTAAAAACCGAGAGGGACAGGGGGGAACGGATAGGTCAGAGAGGGCAGAGTGAAATGACAGACAAGGACTTTTGACCCATTAACATAGTGTAATAAGTCAGTAAGAGCTACCATGAAAATGAAGATGTAAAGTAATGGACTTTGAAGGTGGGAAGCACCTCATGGAACTGACTTAGATCTCACTCACTCACTCACTCATTACATACACATGTTTAGAGACTGCTGTCCTTGTTTATAAAACTGCATTATGTTAATTTTCCAATCATTTATTATGTTACAGGCAAAACATTCGAATGGTTTATGGTTTCCCCTTAAGCTAGAATTGGTTACTGAATAAAACACACTTGTTCAAATTACAGAAAAGAATAACTGTCTCCAAGTGAGCAATTCTAGACAGATCTTGCTTTGTGCACAAACTCTCTGAGACCTATGAAGACTGCCCTAGACAATTGGTGAACTGAACTATATCGAATGTGTCTAATAATACCAATATTTACATTTAATAAATATATTAATTAAACATCATCAATATATGTTTAAAAATAGTGGGGCGGGGGATAGGAGTGATAGTGTGTGTTTTTACATTGCTCCAAGTCTTAACCAAATACATGGATTTGTTACATGTTTGTTCTGTAATTGTATTCTCTGCTCACCCCCCCCCCTCTCTCTCTCTGCAGGCGAGTATTACTGGTTGGAGCCAGTCAATGCCTTTGAGCCCTTTCAGGACTATGATGTTGGTCTGATTGCTCTAGCGTTTCTGCAAGGCTCTTTTGCTTATGGAGGCTGGAACTTCCTCAACTATGTCACTGAAGAGCTGGTGGACCCTTATGTGTAAGCCTCAGAATTCTCACAAAGCATACTGTATGTAATCTCAGTCATAGCCAACAGCTAATCTCAGCTTAATCTCCACTAATCCACGATGTGCTGTGGAGCATATCGAATATTTTAAATACTCATTGGGGGCAAAAGGGAAACATATTAACCTAGTAACCCAGTGTCCTAGATAAACTATAGCATGTTTTAGATGTTCAGGTAGCCATAATGTTTTATTGTTAAACCTGCTAACATAGCAACAAGAAACATTAATGCTATTTTGAGCGTTATTTAATTAATTAATTAATTATATTGGTTGCTTTTGAAATAAATGAGAACCTCTGCCAAGCCACATTGGTTCCAATTGGTCTTTTATTCTCCACCAAGGTTAGAAATCCAACATATTGCAAACCAGTAAATGGTGGCTGTATAAAGCGCCTTGAGACCACATTAGAAAAAGCTTTCAAAACCCTTCAGACGAGCACTGTCAGCTAATCTTTTATGTTTTTCATTCTCTCTTCCTCTTTTTTTTTTACAGAAATCTGCCACGTGCCATCTTCATCTCTATTCCCCTGGTGACATTTGTTTATGTTTTCGCAAACATTGCCTACGTCACTGCCATGAGCCCTCAGGAACTCCTAGCCTCCAACGCTGTTGCTGTGGTGAGTATCCGCACTCCTGATTGGCCAGGACTAATTAGTTTACTTCAGAGTGGACCCGAGCTTAGTGATAGTGATAGCACAACTAGTAATTCTTCCTTTGGATGTAGTAGAGAATAGTGTTGAGTGACATATCTAACAAAGTATCAATTTCCCATTTTCACAATTGATACTTTTATTGACTCAGTCAATATCCCATATAAACTACAGAATATCCAGAGATTACCATTAAAAACTAAATATTTTAAACTAGCGACTAGGACTTCAAGTCCTTCTCCTCCACCCTCTCTCTTTCTCTCGTTCATCACTCTTTTGCTCTATCCCAGACGTTTGGTGAGAAGCTGTTGGGAGTGATGTCATGGATCATGCCCATCTCGGTGGCCCTGTCCACCTTTGGGGGGGTCAACGGCTCCCTCTTCACCTCCTCCCGGTCAGTCTCTCCATTCACATACCCATCCATCTACCCATGTACTTTGTTTTCAGTTACAATCGCAAGGCCTTCACATGAGGTCTTCACTGTGTCACCCAAGTTATATTACGTCGTGATGTTTCCCATGTGTCGCTGTTCTACTCGGTGTCATTGTCTGCCACTCCCCAGCAGTGACAAGTCACCCCAGATATGTCGTCTTGTGCCTTTTAAATGTCGTAATGAGGAGTAATGTTTCTCCGTGTTTCTCCTAGTCTGTGTTTTCCTTTCTTCATGATTCTCTCCTTCACTCGGTCTCCTTGATGTCCTGATGTCTCCTAATACATTTAAAATCTGAACATTGCCTTATTATTTCTGGTTCTATCTCTATATCAATTTCAGGTTGTTCTTTGCTGGTGCCAGAGAGCGTCATCTCCCCAGTCTGCTGGCTATGATCCATGTTAAGCGCTGCACACCTATTCCAGCCCTTCTCTTCACTGTGAGTGTATATATACATACTTACGATGCTTTGAAAGTTTGCCGTCACACGCAAGATTTTAGGTATCCTTCTTAACCAAATTCTGTTTATTGTTCACATTAAATGTACCACAACCTTCATAAAAGGCACATACCACGTTATTTCCAGTACGTCACATTCAGCAGATAAATATTCAGATGTGTAGTTAAATCCTTATCATCTGCAAAGTTTCAGAATCCTTTTAAAAATGCTGTAAATTCTCATTGTTTCCGTCTGTGTTCTTCTATCACAGTGTATTTCAACACTCCTGATGCTGTGCACCAGTGACATGTACACACTTATCAACTACGTGGGCTTCATCAACTACCTCTTCTATGGAGTCACTGTTGCCGGGCAGATTGTACTGCGCATCAAACAGCCAGACATGCACCGACCTATTAAGGTAAGTTAGAAAATATCACCTCATCTGTGTTTTAGAAAAAGGGCACTGTTATTCATTCTCAGTCCTGATTAAACTAACTGGGTAATCGTTAAGCCCATTGAACCCAGTATGTGGGATTTGAATACACTGCAGTTCAGTGGCCCTCCCGGAGCTGAGCTTCTGATCAGGTTTCATTAGGAGCAGACATTCACAGTGTGTTGTAATGTTCTCTTGAACTCATTTAAATCTGAGTGGATGACATCAGTAATGAGCATCAGAATATAAAGCAAAAAAAGCTGAGATATCTAATGAGTATCCTTATTTTTATCTGATTCCAGATCAGTCTGGTGTGGCCGGTGATCTACCTGCTGTTCTGGGCATTCTTGCTGGTTTTCTCTCTGTACTCGGAGCCTGTGGTGTGTGGCATTGGCCTGGCTATCATGCTCACTGGTGTGCCGGTCTACTTCTTGGGGGTCTATTGGGACAACAAACCCCAATGCTTCAACACGTTTGTGGGTAAGTGTAAAACAATGTACTGTTCCATGCTGCTTACTGATAATACTGTGTTAATCATTAAAATCTACTAAAATCAAAATCTGCTGTCAAGGGGAATACTTATCTCTGTCTCGCTGCTTTGGTTAATGCTTGTTCAGTGTAGCATGTGCAGGGAGCCCTCCGGTGGTTTAAGAACAAGGACATAGTATCATTGAGACAACGTTGAGAAATGTTGAAGAGTGCCCCTTGTGGAGCATTTAGTGAATAGATAAGTTCCATGAGGTGCTTTGCATCCAAATGCATAAAAGCTTTATACTGATTTAATTAGTATGAGTCAAAAAGAGATCGGCGCCCTGTGCAGGGTGGGTTCCTGCCGTACATTAAATAATTCCAGGTGGGCTTCAGAACAGCAGGATGAAGCATTACAGAAGATTAATGTATGAATAAGTGAATGAGGGGTGGCAAGGTGGTGCAGCAGGTAGGTGTCGCAGTCACACAGCTCCAGGGGCCTGGAGGTTGTGGGTTTGATTCCCGCTCCGGGTGACTGTCTGTGAAGAGTGTGGTGTGTTCTCTCTGTGTCTGCGTGGGTTTCCTCCGGGTGACTGTCTGTGAGGAGTGTGGTGTGTTCTCTCTGTGTCTGCGTGGGTTTCCTCCGGGTGACTGTCTGTGAGGAGTGTGGTGTGTTCTCCTTGTGTATGCGTGGGTTTCCTCCGGGTGACTGTCTGTGAGGAGTGTGGTGTGTTCTCCTTGTGTATGCGTGGGTTTCCTCCGGGTGACTGTCTGTGAGGAGTGTGGTGTGTTCTCCCTGTGTCTGCGTGGGTTTCCTCCGGGTGACTGTCTGTGAGGAGTGTGGTGTGTTCTCCTTGTGTCTGCGTGGGTTTCCTCCGGGTGACTGTCTGTGAGGAGTGTGGTGTGTTCTCTCTGTGTCCGCGTGGGTTTCCTCCGGGTGACTGTCTGTGAGGAGTGTGGTGTGTTCTCTCTGTGTCTGCGTGGGTTTCCTCCGGGTGCTCCGATTTCCTCCCACAGTCCAAAAACACACGTTGGTAGATGGATTGGCGACTCAAAAGTGTCCGTAGGTGTGTGTGTGTGTCTGTGTTGCCCTGTGAAGGGCTGGCGCCCCCTCCAGGGTGTATTCTTGACTTGCGCCCACCGCGACCCTGAACTGGATAAGCGCTTACAGATAATGAATGACTGAATGAATAAATTAATGAGTGAAAAGGAAGCAGCCATAACACTGACTTAATATTCACTTTATTGTTTGAGTCCAAGTACTCCCAGGATTATACAACAACAAAAAAGAAGTATATTGATATAATTTCCTTCTTTCTAAAGTCTGATAACAAACCATTCTCACCAGTGATGCTGTCACTATGGCCATGATTCCATGGTTACCGCCGCCACTAGCAAGTATTCTAAAATGTACTCTTTGCCCTTTTCCCCTGCAGATAAGATGACATACCTGGGGCAGAAATTTTGCATGGTCGTGTACCCAGCAGAGGATGAGAAAAAGGAGGAGTCCTGTGGCGAGGAGATGGAAATGAAAATGGAGATGGCAGGAGAAGATAAGGGCGAGATGTCAAAATCAGATGATTACTGAACACAAACACATATTCCCATGAAAAGACATGAAGCAGGGGTGCCAGTCTGACACAGATACACTACATGGAAATTATGGGTGAACACCGTTAAGCACACACTAGTACACATTTCTGATTAGTTTATATACTTTTGCACATCCGCTGGTGTTTAAGGAGGAGTGGTGTTAGAGGGTAGGTCCCACAGGTCCGGAGAGAGTGGATCCTTTAAAAAACCTTCATAATAAAATACTGAAAGCTTTGAATGTACATGATTCTAGTGAGTTCCGGAATGTTCACATAATACTGCTACTTTGATTAGACCGGATTTGTGATTTAATACAGGATCTGTGTTTATCGTTTGTGGTCTCAATGACAATTTCACAATCATCAAAAACATTCATTTCTCCGTTCTTCTCTGATCCCTCGCTCCAAGTGAAATGACTCCTCCAGCCTTCACTCTAGCTCTTCATCCACACGCTCCGTAGATAAACACTGCCATAGTCAAAACCACACAGACTGCAAAGTGCAGTATTAGTCTTATTCTTTATTCTTCTTTTATATTTGTCATTTCCTTTGAAGAATGCCAAAGCATTTTGATTCAGAACCTTCAGCGAAACCAATTCACTAAGAACCATTTCTGATGATTTTGATTCCATGTTTCTTTTATATCGTTTTTGCCTTAATTGTCGTAGTCTGTTTATTTTTTATCATGTCATCATTGTGTTTATGTTGTGTCTTTTTCAGTCTCTTGTTTATAACCGGATTAAAACTCTGGGATTTTCTTTGTAAGGCAGATATAGTATATATAAAGTATATATTTAAGAGCCACATTTTGTGGCTTAGACTAGTTTTCTACCAGAATCCTCCTCTGGTGTTAGTACAGTTCTAGCTCTTTTAAATTGCCTTAATTAGAGAATAACACATAGATAGGAGCCTGTGTTGAGGCATTTCTAATTACCATTGTTATTATCACTATTGAACAATGACTTTGACGTTTTTTTCCTTGATATTTTTGAAGATAAAACATGTTTCTGAAAAACCAAAAAGGCCATGAAATTCAATGTTGACTGGTGACTTTCTTCTGCGGCACCACAGGCTGAGGAACTGAAAGCAATAGTTTTTCACTCAGTTAGATTCACATACCTTTAACCACTCATACACAGCTAAAAAAAACTCACAATGCATGGTCAGATTAGATACAAATATTACAAAGTAAACTATCATGCTCATTTTCAGCCTTGATTTTCTTCAGGCAAAAAAAATGTATTTATTTTTTTATGTGTTGCGCATTAGGTAAAATTTATTAAAAAACAAAATAACCCAAAATAATGTAGAGCTATTTTTGATCTTCAATTCAATTGTGGAACTAATTCCTATAAAGAAATTCTGGCGTTATAAACATTAAACACATATTTACAGCTAGATACGTACTTTCACATATGAAAATATATAGATATCACATTATAGATGTTATTGTGGATATACGATATTGACCAAGTGTCAGCTTCACTATTTTAATCATATTTTATGAAATTGATAATCATATTCATATTGTGATATTATATAAATGTGCAATAGATGTCAGTTTTAGTGCAATAACTAACTTTAATAATCAACAGAGCAAGCCAAGCCACCTGCATCATCAAACACTGTCTAATGCTGTATCTAAATTGTTGGATGTGGACAAAACTGTATCAGAGCTAACTCCAAAAAACGGTTTGACGTTTAACGGCTACTTCAGTAGCTACTGAAGTTAAAAGGCAATGATGAATAGACTGAAATAGTAGTGCATCAGATATCCCAGTGAACAAGGAACGTCCCTGGACATTCAAAATAGGTCTAAAAGTAGTCTGTCCGTCAAGGACATATTTTAAACGTCAATGGACGTCCAAAATCCCTCTTAATAAGTTAGTTAAGTGGTGACCAATCGATAACGTCAGTGGACGTCCAAAACGCGTTTTATACAAGTAATTTATTTCGGGACCAATTAATAACGCCAATGGACGTCCAAAATACGTCTAATAGTCGTCTTTTCAATGTCTGTGTTTGGACGTCTTTTCAACTTTCGTTTTCAACCTTAAGAGAACGTTGATTAGACGGCAGTCATTACGTTATTTCAACGTTGAATCAACGGCTAAATGTTTACTGGGTTATTTGTTCTAACTAATGAGTAAATAATATCACATCAAACTGAAAATGATTAAAAATTAAAATAATATGAAACAGCAAAGTGTTGGTATAATGTGTTTTATTAACGTCTAACTTACGTTCTTCAGTATTGTCACCTTTACGTCTACTGAAGTGTATTAGGGAGTAAATGAATCAAATTTGAACTCTCTTCCATTTTTGTCCTTGATTTTTTAGTTACGAATTCCCTGTTTGTGTTTAATTTGATTCTGTTTTGTTGGTGTGCTGCTTTGTGATTGGTCAGACCACTGACTCAAGAGGTTTATCGTTTCTCAACATAAGAGCAGAGCGGTACGTATTCAGTGCCTTTGCTGATACATGTACTAAGACTTCTGAATGCGGTTCTAGAGATTGATAAACCTATGTTCTTTAGATCCGAACTCCACAATGAACTTAGGTCACTACACACCACTGCTTTTTTCATAATAGAACAACCTCAAAGCTGCTCCAGATCGGCAGCATCATCCAAAAATGTGTTCCTGAGTGAGACATTCATTAACTGTTCAGAATACTACAAGAACCCTGATGTTAATTGATCACAGGTGTGAAACATGTTCCCTCAGTCACGTTTCTCACACCCACACATATTGTATAATTGTATGCAGACGTTTATTTTAACCCCTGGGCTTTGTGGGATTTTAGGATCACATCCAACATTTTAAAGCAGATACTGTTGCTCTGATCATTTTACCACATTTAAGTGTGTTCCATGTAGAGGATGCTTTAATTCCATCGATGACAATTCATTGTTCCGACTTCTGCCTGCCACATTCGAGACTAAATCAGAGTGGAGGGGGGGGGGGGGTCACAGGCTGCTCTTTATACAAATGTGTGGCTTTTTATGGTCCCAGGCTCTATGTGCCTATGTATTGATGTCACACTGTATCACTTTGTGCCAACGTTTCCTCTGTTTATTTACTTCTCACCGTGTATTAATATAGTAAATGTGTAAAAGTGCTGTTACAAAAAAAAAAAAAGGAGACTAAGAGAAAGGTGAAAGTTGTGCAGTTTTGTCCAGGACCCAGCTTAAGATTATGATTGACACTGTAGAGGAATTAGAATGAAGTCGGTATCATTTGCATGAATTCATCTCCTACAAAATGAATATCACTACTTCATGATGAGGACGAACACATCTCCCACCAGAACCATGTTGCTCTGTGGAGAAGTAGTGGAAATGCTATTTTGTTTGAACCCAAATGAACCTTTTATATATATATATATCCCTTCCAAGTGCAACGATGTAGTCATTTCATTTTAAACTGTTAAATGATTGAGGCAAATTTCTTTCACGCGACAGCGAGTTTGATCTGTGTGTGGATTGATAAAAAACCAGCTCAAACTCAATGTACAGAATGTAGGAGCCCTACTCTAATGCTGCAGATCCATTCAACACCAACCGCTCATGTACGTATACTCTACCGTCACGCACACTTCTGAGGGGGAACTGAAAACTGCAGAGTGTTGGTCTATCCGAGAAGAAAGTAATCTTTCTGCTGAACAAGACTATACCCACCATCAGCAACAAGTGATTGATGTTTGTGATATTTGGAATGTCTCTGTGGCATTGTGTGTATTTGTTTCTTTAAACTTTGTTACGTAGGCTTTTGTATATCGCTGCAGTTAATAGAATCATTCCACCATCACTACAGCCGAGTGAACTGTTTCTACTGAAGCTATTATCTGGTTTCTTATGGGTTTTGTATACATTTCAACTGTAAATAAGAGACGAATAAACCTGTATACTGAGAGAAAAACAATGCAGTAGCTGGGATTCTGTCTGTGGAGGGTATAAGCTTTTTGGGAAATGACGCCCCCTATGGACAAAAGGATTAACTTGTCATATGTTTGCTGTAATATGCTTTGATTTCCCAAAGAAGATCAGAGCATCAATTGTTTTTTTTCAGGTGTGAGATTAGATCTAATGCCACATAATGACAGTTTTCAATAGCCCACATTTTTAAGTTATAGGTCCATAAATATACATTTTGAAGCTCTAGCTATTTAAAAGTGTTCATATCACAGCCCTCGCAGCAACACTGGAGTCAACTCTTGGTGAATACCTGTTAGCTTAGGTTTGATGGACTTCAGGCAGTTTCAGGCTCAATGGAAATATCAGTGGTTACTGGTCATCTATTTATAATCTCTGAGTTCAGTTAAAAGGGCGGCACGGTGGTGCAGCAGGTAGGTGTCACAGTCACACAGATCCAGGGACCTGGTGATTGGGTTCAAGTCCCGCTCCGGGTGACTGTCTGTGAGGAATTGGTGTGTTCTCCCTGTGTCTGTGTGGGTTTCCTCCGGGTGACTGTCTGTGAGGAATTGGTGTGTTCTCCCGGTGTCTGTGTGGGTTTCCTCCGGGTGACTGTCTGTGAGGAATTGGTGTGTTCTCCCGGTGTCTGTGTGGGTTTCCTCCGGGTGACTGTCTGTGAGGAATTGGTGTGTTCTCCCGGTGTCTGTGTGGGTTTCCTCCGGGTGACTGTCTGTGAGGAGTGTGGTGTGTTCTCCCTGTGTCTGCGTGGGTTTCCTCCGGGTGACTGTCTGTGAGGAATTGGTGTGTTCTCCCTGTGTCAGTTTGGGATTCCTCCGGGTGACTGTCTGTGAGGAGTGTGGTGTGTTCTCCCTGTGTCTGTGTGGGTTTCCTCCAAGTGACTGTCTGTGAGGAGTGTGGGGTGTTCTCCCTGTGTCTGTGTGGGTTTCCTCCGGGTGACTGTCTGTGAGGAGTGTGGTGTGTTCTCCCTGTGTCCATGTGGGTTTCCTCCAAGTGACTGTCTGTGAGGAGTGTGCTGTGTTCTCCCTGTGTCTGCGTGGGTTTCCTCCAAGTGACTGTCTGTGAGGAGTGTGCTGTGTTCTCCCTGTGTCTGCGTGGGTTTCCTCCGGGTAACTGTCTGTGAGGAGTGTGGGGTGTTCTCCCTGTGTCTGTGTGGGTTTCCTCCGGGTGACTGTCTGTGAGGAGTGTGCTGTGTTCTCCCTGTGTCTGCGTGGGTTTCCTCCGGGTAACTGTCTGTGAGGAGTGTGGGGTGTTCTCCCTGTGTCTGTGTGGGTTTCCTCCGGGTGACTGTCTGTGAGGAGTGTGGTGTGTTCTTCCTGTGTCTGTGTGGGTTTCCTCCAGGTGACTGTCTGTGAGGAGTGTGGTGTGTTCTCCCTGTGTCTGTGTGGGTTTCCTCCAAGTGACTGTCTGTGAGGAGTGTGGTGTGTTCTTCCTGTGTCCATGTGGGTTTCCTCCAAGTGACTGTCTGTGAGGAGTGTGCTGTGTTCTCCTTGTGTCTGCGTGGCTTTCCTCCGGGTGACTGTCTGTGAGGAGTGTGCTGTGTTCTCCCTGTGTCTGCATGGGTTTCCTCCGGGTGACTGTCTGTGAGGAGTGTGGGGTGTTCTCCCTGTGTCTGCGTGGGTTTCATCCGGGTGACTGTCTGTGAGGAGTGTGGGGTGTTCTCCCTGTGTCTGTGTGGGTTTCTGCCCACAGTCCAAAACCACACGTTGGGAGGTGGATTGGCGACTCAAAAGTGTCCGTCAATGTGTGTGTGTGTGTATGGTGCCCTGTGAAGGACTGGCGCCCCCTCCAGGGTGTGTTCCCACCTTGCTCCCAATGATTCCAGGTAGGCTCTGGACCCACCGCAACCCTGAACTGGATAAGGGTTACAGATAATGACTGATGGAGGATGGATGGAGTTCAGTTAAATATACATTTGGTTGAAAACTAAACTTAGGTTAATTAAATGTTTAGTTACAGAGTCTATCTCTAGTTCTACATTATGGCAAATGGTAAACTCCCTAAAATGCTTAATTTGGGAGAATCACTACATTTCTAAATGAGTTGCAAAAAAATGTCAATCTCATGTTTTATTGACAAATGATTCTGATACATCAGATGCATACTAACAATTTTTTCTCCACATTGCTTGAAGTAAACTTAACAAACCGAGCAGGACAGTGCTCTGTGAAGGATAAATTAGGGAAGAAGAGGTGCTGACAGGAAGATGCTGTAGCACTCTCCATAACAGAACAACAGTGGAATTGACACCATGGCGTTTAGGAAACTGTGGCTTAACCACAGCTGGGGTGTTGGGGCTGACTGGATCCTACAGTGGCGAGGTCCGGTGATTATAAGGCCTGCAGGTGGTTGCTGGGATATTGGTGCACTTGCCCTCCTCTGAGTGCAAGAACCAGATGCAATACAGAGCCACCCTGGATTTTATAATCTGCTGCTGTTTTCTCATCATTCCTATAAACAAAAGAATATATATATGTGCTGAAACTCACTGAAAACATGTACATTTATTACTGCGCTTAATAAGATTCACAGAAATGTTTTCTATATTTTACAGTTATTTATTAACAAATGTGTCTTCAAGCACTTTTAAAAATCAGATCTTTCATGTCTCTCTACACAATTACAATGATATGAGAGAGAGAGAGAGAGAGAGTGAGAGAGAGAGACAGAGAGAGAGAGAAAAGAGAGAGAGACAGAGAGAGCGAGAGACAGCATGAAACAGAGTGAGAGAGAGACAGCGAGAGACAGAGAGCGCGAGACAGAGAGAGCGAGAGAGAGAGAGCGAGAGAGACAGAAAGAGAGACAGAGAGTGAGAGAGAGACAGAGTGAGAGAGAGACAGAGAGAAAAGAGAGACAGAGAGAGTGTGAGAGAGAGTGAAAAGAGAGAGAGACAGAGCATGAGACAGAGTGAGAGAGAGAGAGAGAGAGAGAGAGAGACAGAGCGTGCGAGACAGAGACAGAGAGCGAGAGACAGAGACAGAGAGAGAGAGAGAGACAGAAAGAGAGACAGAGGGAGCGAGAGACAGCGGGAGCGAGAGAGACAGAGAGAGAGAGTCAAAGATTACCCCATATCCTTTAAGTACCGTTTCTCTCACATCAGGCCTTGCAGAGTTACGTATCCAATTTAATCAATATTCTTTAATCATTTTCTACATTCAGTTATTTTCCGTGGCCTGATTATTAAATAACTGGGTCTTGCGCAGCACTGTATAAGTGTGTCTGAATGTGCCTTACATCTGTTTCCCACTGTAGATGAGTCTCTGTTGCTGCGGTGGAATTCCCTCTTTCTCTTCCACTCTTTCTTTTATTCTCTCCACCTGAATGTAACAAATTACATGCCATGAAACCATGATTCTGACTTTTAAAATCCAATATTTTTAGGGCAGGCACGGTATAACACATCATACAGTGTCTCATTTATACAACTGAAGGAACATACCTTGTCTGTTGGTTCAATGTCAATTTCTATTTCTTTGCCAGTCAGGGTCTGGAAAATTCAGAGAGAGTAAGCAGTCAGTTACTATTTTAAAGATAACATTTACCAACAGTATAGCTGTGAGGAGTGTGGTGTGTTCTCTCTGTGTCTGTGTGGGTTTCCTCCAGGTGACTGTCTGTGAGGGGTGTGGTGTGTTCTCTCTGTGTCTGCGTGGGTTTCCTCCGGGTGACTGTCTGTGAGGGGTGTGGTGTGTTCTCTCTGTGTCTGCGTGGGTTTCCTCCGGGTGACTGTCTGTGAGGAGTGTGGTGTGTTCTCCCTGTGTCTGCGTGGGTTTCCTCCGGGTGACTGTCTGTGAGGAGTGTGGTGTGTTCTCTCTGTGTCTGCATGGGTTTCCTCCAGGTGACTGTCTGTGAGGAGTGTGGTGTGTTCTCCCTGTGTCTGCGTGGGTTTCCTCCGGGTACTCCGGTTTTCTCCCACAGTCCAAAAACACACGTTGGTAGGTGGATTGGCGACTCGAAAGTGTCCGTAAGTGTGAGTGTGTGAGTGAATGTGTGTGTATGTGTTGCCCTGTGAAGGACTGGCGCCCCCTCCAGGGTGTATTCCCGTCTTGCGCCCAATGATTCCAGGTAGACTCTGGACCCACCGCGACCCTGAACTGGATAAGGGTTACAGATAATGAATGGATGGATTTACCAACAGTATAGCTGTGCTAACCTCTCTAATAATATTCAGAGAGCGGTTATTTAAAGCCACACATTTTGGCAGCTCTCAGATATACACATCACATATATAATCCCATTCATATTTGTATGCTTCTGTATGAAGAAGGATTAATACAGCGGCCTGTGTTTTTGACAAAAATAAGACCTAGTCTTAACTGCACTAGTCCTTTATCAAAAGGCATCACCATATTTAAAAGACATTGTCATTATAGAAGATATACATCATGCTGTGAGCTGTCAACGTCAGACTGCATCAGTGCTGCTTTAAAATCTATCAATAAAAGTAGGACTAGACAGAGCTGAACGTGATGAGAGGCACTTTCTGTAATAAAACAAACTTGGTCAGAGCTGTAGTGTGTGTGACGTATCTTATCGCGACATTTACAATTAAATATACAAAAAAACATCCAAATGTCCATTGGCCTTATTCCCACATCTCTGTGCTTTAAAGGAAGCTTCCAAACGAGCAAATAAATAGCAACAATATAAAGAAGAGGGTAATTTTATGTATGGCCATATAGAATATTAATCTGTTTACTTTGGTTGGCAAAAGAGGCGAATACCTGCGGCGGGTGATGCTTTAAATTTGTCTCCGCTGAGAGAAAAGGAAAGCTCGGCTAACGCCGCTAGCTGAACCCGGCGCTGAGAACATACCGCAAACTTCGGTCTCTTACCTTCACTTTGATCAACATCGTGGCCTCTGAGTTGTGTGAAAATACGTAAAGTACAAGTGCGAAAATTAACCAAATACGGGAGAAAAGAGAAGAATGTTCCTCTCTAATGAACCGCTTTGACTTCACTCCAGCATTAATTCAACTGAAGATCCTGAGCAACTCAAAAACATTTCCCTCCTGCACACTCTGCAGATAAACTATAGTTCCGATTCAAAATACAAGTCAGAATGAAAACACTACTGGCACATTTATGACTCGAAACTAAACTTACTATGATGTTGTATGCGATAATATATGTTAATAATATGTAAACGGTCATTGTTTAAACCGTAAACGGTTTCGAACGGAACTAACATTTACGGTGATGAGAAGACGCCGTTAAGCATGTCGACCGCCATTTTGTAGTCCGTGGAGGTGGCGCAGTGAAGGCGAGTTAACGGCTCGGTCTCGGTTTAAAAACTACTCTTTAATGTGCGACTGTAGATCCGGGGCGCGCATTTGCCGCTTTACAGGGCTCAATCTCAAATACCTCCACACTTCCTACATAGTGTACAGTATATATATCAATATTGAAACTGCTACACCTGTGTACCTCATTTTAAGAATGATATGGTTTAGCTAACGGTTAAATATTGAAGGCTTTAATAAAATATTATTAGTTATAGCGGTGGGGAAATAAGCAAATATAAGAAAAACACGAGAAAAAGAGGTTGGCCATTAAACTCTAGTTTAAAGACATTATATCACGACTACTCACAAATATATTTATATATGTTCAGAGATTCAAGCAAACATTGTGAGCCAATTTTCTAAAATGCACTGAACAACGTATTATATCACTCCCTGAGGTGTAGAAACCGTTATATATTTTTAGCCCTATATAGGGACTATGAAGCGGTTTGGGACAGTGCCATATCCGTTATTGGCCGGAAAATGTGATGTGCAGACTTCTGTCCGCAAACAGACCAGAACCAACTCTGACCCACTCCCAGAAGGTAGCTAGCTAACACATTTCTGATAATAATTTTAAAATCCTCGATGTGTTTTCATGTTTTTACCCGGAAATGTATATTTTATCGCGGTGTAACTGAGAGATGCATGTCTGAGAAGTGAAGGGACCTACACTGACAGAGTTTATCCTTTGTTCAATGACAGCACCACAAACCGGAGAAAAGTTAAATTTGATAAACAAAGGACGTCGTGTTGTTTTCCATGTTTTCGTAATGTTTAATGCTTTGTATGTGAGGGTTTAAATCCAAGAAACCACAAAAGGTAGAGTCACTATTGTGGGAGTTATGGTGAAAATTAATTTTAAAGTAACATAAGACATGGTAGTTAGTTTTTTTGACAGTTTAATGTTGCTAAATTTGGTTTTATATTAACAGCAGTGTTCTAGCTATTACTACAGGCACTGTTGGCCTCATTAGCAGAAACAAACATGGTAGGAATTTAAGGAAAAAATCCACTATATACAATACTGCATGTATGTTCCAAATATGGAATTGTAATTATATATAAAGTGAATGTATAATTACCAAACTACTGTGAGATGGTTGAACTTGGCTAGGTTTTTCCCCTTTTTAGTTTTCACTCCCCCACACAGCTGTGTTTCTGAAGACTGAGATACTGCAGGAGTCTCAAGGACATCAGGTTAATTCAAGAAGCCATGCCACGTATTGAAAATGACATTAAGCTCGACTTCAAAGATGTGCTGCTTCGTCCCAAGCGAAGCACCCTCAAGTCCCGCAGTGAGGTAATGTACTCCATTCCCTTCCTTCTCGGTTAAAAAAGACATCCGTTTACTTACAACCAGAAAATAGCAAACATTATTTATGAAACCGTGTCCACATTCTCATTTATTTATTCATTTTCTCCTTATCACTCGGCCAGTAGCCCACTCAGATTCACTGGGTGCTAGGCGGTCCATCACATGGCATCATACACTCACCGAGTCACCCACACCTTTGGCGCTGACAGTTTGGTGAACGAAGGACGTTGTGTTGTTTTCCATGTTCTCGTGATGTTTAATGCTTTGTGTGTACTTTATTTGTTGTTCTTTTTAGCAGACAGTGTTTTATACTGCTCTGTAAAATGCAGCTCACATTACATCAATCACATTAGATTTGCAGTCCATAACTGTAACAGTTTCTACTTCCTGGAGTGGGGTTTTCACATGGGTTTAGATGTTTAAAGTGTATTTCAGAGTCTTGGATGCACTGTCGCAGTCACACAGCTCCAGGGGCCTGGAGGTTGTGGGTTCGATTCCCGCTCCGGGTGACTGTCTGTGAAGAGTGTAGTGTGTTCTCTCTGTGTCTGCGTGGGTTTCCTCCGGGTGACTGTCTGTGAGGAGTGTGGTGTGTTCTCCCTGTGTCTGTGTGGGTTTCCTCCGGGTGACTGTCTGTGAGGAGTGTGGTGTGTTCTCTCTGTGTCTGCGTGGGTTTCCTCCGGGTGACTGTCTGTGAGGAGTGTGGTGTGTTCTCCCTGTGTCTGCGTGGGTTTCCTCCGGGTGACTGTATGTGAGGAGTGTGGTGTGTTCTCCCTGTGTCTGCGCGGGTTTCCTCCGGGTGACTGTCTGTGAGGAGTGTGGTGTGTTCTCCCTGTGTCTGCGTGGGTTTTCTCCGGGTGACTGTCTGTGAGGAGTGTGGTGTGTTCTCTCTGTGTCTGCGTGGGTTTCCTCCGGGTGACTGTCTGTGAGGAGTGTGGTGTGTTCTCCCTGTGTCTGCGTGGGTTTCCTCCGGGTGACTGTCTGTGAGGAGTGTGGTGTGGTCTTTCTGTGTCTGCGTGGGTTTCCTCCGGGTGCTTTGGTTTCCTCCCACAGTCCAAAAACACACGTTGGTAGGTGGATTGGCGACTCAAACGTGTCCGTAGGTGTGAGTGAATGTGTGTGCGTTGCCCTGTGAAGGGTTGGCGCCCCCTCTAGGGTGTATTCCCGCCTTGCACCCAATGATTCCAGGTAGGCTCTGGACCCACCGCGACCCTGAACTGGATAAGGGTTACAGATAATGGATAAATGAATGAATAATCTTAGAGGAGTGATTGGAGAAAATGGCTGATTCCTCCTTAAATGTTAAAATGAAAAAGCTTATTCTGTCTTCTTTCATGCTCTTTTCTTTCTCAGGTGGACTTGATGCGCAGTTTCACTTTCAGAAACTCAAAAGGAAGTTACAGAGGTATCCCTATCATCGCTGCTAACATGGACACGGTTGGAACTTTTGAGATGGCTTTGGCTCTGCATAAGGTTTGACCTCTTAGAATTAGAAAGATTTGTACCTTAAGAACATCAGGATTACGGAAACTGAGTGGTTCTATCTTGAATCCGCTTTACTGTGATGATGAATGCACTTTATCTCAGGAATTTTATCTAACCCTCCCTGTTTTTTTTTTCCAGTTCTCACTATTCACTGCTGTACACAAGCATTACAGTGTAGATGATTGGAAGGAATTTGCAGCAAAGCACACAGAATGCCTGGAGGTAAAACCACAGTCATTACAGCAGTGTCTAAAGTGGACTTCATTTGAAAATGAATTCATTTGAAATAAATGAAATAATTACATTTTAAAGCTGTTCTGAAGGTCACAGAGTTCTCGTTATCTCTCTCTCTCTTTCTCTCGTTCTCTCACTCACTCACTCACTCTCTCTCACTCACCCTCACTCACTCTCTCTCGTTCTCTTTCTCTTTCACTCTCTCACACTCTCTCTTGTTCTCTCTTTCTCTCTCTCACTATTTCTCTCTCTTTCTCTCTGTCTCTCACTCTCTCTCTCTCTCGTTCTCTTTCTCTTTCACTCTCTTTCTCTCTCACACTCTCTCTTGTTCTCTCTTTCTCTCTCTCTCACTATTTCTCTCTCTTTCTCTTTCACTCTCTCTTTCTCACTCACTCTCTCTCTCTCGTTCTTTCTCACACTCTCTTTCTCTCTCACTCTCTCGTTCTCTTTCTCTCTCTCTCACTCTCATTCTCTCTTTCTCTCACTGTCTCACTCTCTCTCTCTCATTCTTCCTTTCTGTCTCACTCTCTCTCTTTCTCCCTTTCTCTCTCTCTCAATTTCTCATTCTCTCTCTTTCTCTCTCATTCTCTCTCTCTCTCACTCTTTCTCTTTCTCTCTCTCTCTCACTCTCCACAGAATGTGGCAGTCAGTACAGGAACAAGTGAGGGTGATTTTGAACGTCTCGGTGCCATTTTATCAGCTGTGCCTCAGGTCCAGTACGTTTGTGTGGATGTAGCAAATGGTTACTCTGAACATTTTGTTCATTTTGTCAAGGACGTGAGGCAGAAGTTCCCTTCTCACACCATTATGGTCAGTTTTAAAAGCTTACAGCAGACACACAAACATGAATTTAATGGATGTAGACAGCCCAGTGCCTTTTTTCTGTGGTGGATAAGATATAATAGCCGTTATTGTAAACATTGTTGTAAACTGTATATATTTCTTTCGTTTAAGGCTGGTAATGTAGTCACTGGAGAGATGGTGGAGGAGCTGATACTTGCTGGTGCTGACATCATTAAAGTTGGCATTGGCCCAGGTGATAGCACATCACAGTTATTCTGTTTGATTCTTTAGTGATGAAAGTGTTTTGCTTGACACTGTGTTCATGTAAAATATATGTCCGAATATTTAGTGAATTAAACTACTTTAAGCTGTTCAATTGCACAAGCGCAGCGGCATGTTCTGGAGCAGCTGCACATGAGCTAATGTTCACTAAAGCCAATCGTGGAGCCCCCAAGCATTGGGCTGTAGAGTAGAAGAACCGTGTTGTCTGTAGTGATGGAGGTCTATCCAATGGGATGAAGTTAGCTTGGACTTTGTGATCGAAAACCTATCAAACAACATCAATACCTGATCTCACTAATGTTCTTATCACTAAATGCCAGTGAACCCTTACAGACATGTTCCAAAATTTAGCGTAAAGCCTTCACAGAAGAGTAGAGGGTGCTATTGGTGTAAAAGCAAATATTCTATCCTTTATTTAATTTTGTTCATTTTTTTTTGTTTGTTGGTTGTCTGCAGGCTCAGTCTGCACTACACGTAAAAAGACAGGTGTGGGCTACCCTCAGCTCAGTGCTGTGATTGAGTGTGCTGATGCTGCACATGGTCTTGGTGGACACATCATTTCTGTGAGATATTTATTTTGTATAATTGTATAAATCAATTAAATAAGCCATTTTCGTGACCTAACAAATTAATGGAAAAATATCTAAAATTTCAAAAGATTAAATGCCTTTTTTTTTTATCTCACTCAGGATGGAGGGTGCACCTGCCCAGGTGATGTTTCTAAGGCTTTTGGTGAGTTTAACTACCCTTCATTGGTCTTTACAGGACTTGAATTTTGCTCATATATTCTTTTAGACATTAGGTTGGTAGGTGGATTTGCAACTCAAAAAGTGTCCGTAGGTGTGAGTGTGTGAGTGAATGTGTGAGTGTGTTGCCCTGTGAAGGACTGCCGCCCCCTCCAGGGTGTATTCCTGCCTTGCGCCCAATGATTCCAGGTAGGCTCTGAACCCACCGTGACCCGGAGGAAACCCACACAGACACAGGGAGAACACACCACACTCCTCACAGACAGTCACCCGGAGGAAACCCACACAGACACAGAGATAACACACCACACTCCTCACAGACAGTCACCCAGAGGAAACCCACGCAGACACAGAGATAACACACCACACTCCTCACAGACAGTCACCCAGAGGAAACCCACGCAGACACAGAGAGAACACACCACACTCCTCACAGACAGTCACCCAGAGGAAACCCACGCAGACACGGGGAGAACACACCACACTCCTCACAGACAGTCACTCGGAGGAAACCCACGCAGACACAGAGAGAACACACCACACTCCTCACAGACAGTCACCCGGAGCAGGAATCAAACCCACAACCTCCAGGTCCCTGGAGCTGTGTGACTGCAACACTACCTGCTCCACCACCGTGCCGCCCTAAATAAAAATACAGTACTATTTTAAAAAAATAGTTTGAAATCCTGTATGTGTTGCTCCCAAATATGTTACCGTAGCCATCAGATAAATTCTGTTATTCCTGTATCTTGTGTCTGGTGTTTATTGATCTTGAACTAACTGTGTCTGATGGACAGGTGCGGGGGCAGATTTCGTGATGCTAGGTGGGATGCTGGCAGGTCACAATGAGAGCAGTGGTGAGGTCATAGAAAAGAACGGGCAGAAATACAAACTCTTTTACGGCATGAGCTCTGACACCGCCATGAAGAAGCACGCAGGAGGAGTAGCAGAGTACAGGTGAGAGAGAGAAGAAAGAAGACTGGTAGAGTTTTATAAAACAGAGAAATAGGTTTCCTGTAATTATCCTGTAATATAGTGTTGAAATCACAAAATGTACAGTTTACACCCAGGTGCACAAACTACCCAGTGTGCCTTAAGAAAAAATAATAATTGAATGTATGCACCTTTCCTGCCAACACGCTTATAGCCCAAACCCTGCAGCTAAGACTCCTTTTTAAATGAGGTACAATGACATGCAGCAACATGAAAGTTTGTTCTTGATAAAGAGAAGTTGGAATAGTGGAATATAGTGATACATAACTACAAACATCAGTGAAAATATGTAGTAGTTATCCATTAATGTAATTCTACACAAATAAGCAGGTGAAGATAATGAAATAAAGCTAGAATTTCAGTTTTAAATGTTTGATTAATTCTAGACACAGGGAAATATATAGCAAGCATAATATTAATGACTACATACGAAATAGGAAAAGAAAGCTTTCCCACAGGTTTGGCATTTTATATTTCCACGGTTACATAGTCTCTATATTCAAATGGTAGTGAGTTATTATTTATACAGTTTATATCTTGTTTATAAAAGGCTTGGATTTGTCTCAGTGTTGATAAGGTAGGAACTTGTACATCAGGTAGGGATGGGGGGTTTAGCACAGCACAGTAGATTTTTCAGCGAACTGAGCCTCCAAACACACACATTTAGAGGATAAAGCAGCACAACGTGTAAAGGATTTTCTGAGAATTATATCTGTTTACAGTCTAATTCCTTTCTCTTTTAACCCAAACTCAGCGCTAAACTTACAACGGCAGTGGGCTACTGTGCTTGTGTCCCCCCCCACCCGTTTTCAGACTGTGACATCAGCAGTCATTGAGCTCCCACAGCGCCCCCTCCATGTGGCTCTCTTAAACGCACATGAACTTTTAAAGACACAACTGAAATTTAACACACCACACACATGTCATAAATACCGCCCTCATTTTAAGATAGCGTCCACGTTTTTAAAAAGACCAGTAGATTCAAGCAGAGACCATTAGAAACCAGTAGAGACCAATAGAGACCAGCAGAGTCCAGTAGAGCCAACAGGAACCATTAGAGACCAGTAGAGTCATGCAGAGACCAGTAGAGTCAAGCAGAGACCAAATACCGTGGAATATGATATTATCATTATACTGCACAACCCTAACATCAAGTCAATTCCCAGCTACATTTCATAAGACAGTAAGTAACTTTGTGATTAGGCTGGTGCTACAGGTGTTGGATCTGGTCACTGAACACATATCTGTGTGTTTTTGGTTACAGGGCATCAGAGGGTAAGACAGTAGAGGTGCCATATAAGGGTCCAGTGGAGGACACTGTGAGAGATGTGCTGGGTGGAGTTCGCTCCACCTGCACCTACGTAGGAGCCGCTAAGCTGAAAGAGCTGAGTCGCCGTACCACCTTCATTAGAGTGACTCAGCAGCTTAACCCAGTGTTTGGTCCTGGTAACTAGAATGCCGGGTTTGCAGCTGACTGCTAGGTTGATCAGGGTACTAGATCAGGCCTAGTTAAGTCTAACAAGTCCTTATTGAGCAAAGTAGTCTTTTAATATATATATATAACGTTCTTTCTCAAATAATACGACATAAAGAATGATAGGCTTCATCACACTTTTTGTTTTGGGTTGGTATGATACACTTTTCCTTTGCAGTGTTCAAATCAACAATCCACTGCCTGTTTTTTTCCTGTCTCTATTCTTAAGACTGAACTTAATGAGATTGTATTGGACATACATTTTAGGTTTAGAATCAGTTTTTATTCCAGCCTTCACTGCCCTTATTTCAGACACTGTTAATTGTCTTAATTCATCAGTTACAGAGCCTTATGCTGTCTTTTATGCAGTTTTAGAAACTGTTTTAATCTTTTATTTATGTCATTTAAATCTGCCTCTGGGTTTCCACACTGTTTGCCATTCCACATCACTTCTCATTGGTATAGATGTAATATTTTCAATGCACTGAAGAAAAGAAAACTGTTCTCTTGATATGATCCTGTAACTAGTTTATGTGAAAGTGTTATGTTTCTATGCATAATATAAATGTATTTACGCATGCTGTTATTAACTCGTATACCTGAGACACAGGACACATCTTTCCTTTGCACAGTTTGAGGAGTGTTTCAGACAATCTTAGTCATTCCACTGCAGCCACATTTCACTGCTTCATGGAGTTATCTGCAGATTTTGTAGCCTGTTAATGTGTTCTGTTTCTGACACAACCTTTTTTATGATTGTCAAATACCTGAAGGTTTTAAGGAGTCATTAGGCCTGTTTGTCCGTTTAAAAGAACCTTTCAGAAGCACATGTGGTTCATGGCTTCATTTTTAAATATGTGGTTTATTCACATGTGGAAGCAAAGTCTTGAAATATGACCACCTTTGAATTTGTAGCAATGAAATTTTTTGCACTGAAATTATACATCAGTATGATAGTCTGTTATATTGTGTATTCAGTGAGACTTTCAGATTTTTGAGACACTTTGAAAATAAAGAGATAATATCCGCGGAAGGAAGCTTAACGTGTAGTTTTTCCACGGTGTGGAAGTTGTGTTCGTATTTCGTCATCTAGCGGCGACAGAATGTAACTACTGCAGCGCTTAAGGTGGAACAGCAAAATCCTAATGAATCGATTGCTCAGCCTTGGTGACCCGGATGTGACTCTGAACTGTTTAACTCGTATTTTGGTGTCTGAATTTGGTCTATCGAATTCAGCAACTTCTAAATATGTCGTTTGTATATTTTCATCTGTGTTTATTAACCTTTAATAATAACAGTGAAAACGTGTTCTTGAAAATTCACGAGTTCTATTCAAGAGCAGTTATATTCAGAGGTGGAAATCTGAAGACTTAAAATCAAAAGCAACAAAATTGGTGGTGATATTTCAAATTCTGATGAGACAGATTTGCTTACACACACACACATACACACACACACACTTAAACCCCGTATATTTCTGCAGTTGAGTATTTTACAAATGGTATAATAATGTGTTGAGATCAGGACCAAGAATGAGTGAGGGTAATTATACAATGTAAGTGTATCATAATTTCAATGCAGATGGGCAAACTGTTTTGGTACTTATTTTCTTTATCTACTGCTCTATATTCTAACTAAGGTGGAAAATTATTGAATCATTACCAAATCGCTGTTTCCTAGGAGCCACTGTGGCTTGAATAACTACCTGTATCTAGGGTATGATTCATGCTGTTGTGGGATCGCATGTCCTCCTTTATGCCACCAAGTCAACTCTCAATAAAAGTCCCCCTCTTACTCTCTACGTTGATGATGCAGCGGTCTCTCCGTCCTCTTGTTTGAAGTCTGGGTGTAATCCTCGACTCCGCTCTCATTCAGCGTCCACATCAACACGGTTGTTAAAACATCATTCTTACACTTGCGTAACATTGCATCTGTAACACTCCTTTCTGGCATCTGCTCCTCCTCCGTTCACAAACTCGAGCTGGTCCAGGATTCTGCTGCACGTCTCCTCACCCACACTCACATACATCACCATATTACACCTGTTCTCCAACATTTCCACTGGCTTCCAGTCAAATATCATATTCAGTTCAATATTCTTCTGCTTACTTATGAACCTCTTAATAATCTCGCTCCTTCATATCTGTCTGATCTTCTTCTTCTTCGACCTGCACAGATTGGTGCCTGAGCTTTTCTAGATTTGCACCTAGACTCTGGAAGTCTCCTCCTCATCTGGTTAAATAATCTAATTCTCTCTCCACATTCAAATCTAAATATAATCTGCCTCATGCCTGCTCTGTTCTTCCACTAGGTCCTGTCCTGCTATATCTAGTTCTAAGTGGATGTATCATGGTGGTCTTGTTATCTGTCTTCCTATTGTGTATTACACATTGTAAGTGTCTTTGAGTTCCTGAAAAGTGCTATATAAGAACATAATATTATTATTGTTTATTATTATTATTATTATTGTCATGGATCAACTGTGGCTGGTTTTTCAATATTTTAATCTCAAGCCCCCTTTTTTCCAGCCAGGATCAAATGAGCTCAGAGTTTTTCAAAACATTTTCAGATTGCTGGTCCAGACATCTCAGGATAAGGATTTCTAGATCTGGATGTGTGATGTAATACTCCTCAATATCGCCATCTGCTGGACATCATTTTTACCTTTATTTGTTAATGAAAGTATAACAATTAAAGCAAGGATTTTTAAGAGCGCAAGTTGTTCCCTTTATTCTCCATCTCCACATTTTATTTATGAATTAAATTTCTTATTTACATTTGATTCAATCTTTATTTTAATTGTTTACCTAATGATAATCCTGTTATTTGGTATCAAAACTATCCCAAGATTTCTGCTTGAAGTTTTGAAAAACCCAGTTGTAGCATTTAATCCTGATTAAAGATTACATTGAATTACAAAATCCCCTGGGGCTGGTATTTGAAGATTTGGATCTGGATTTTGTAATTCAAGACATAAAATCACAGAAAATCCAGATCTAGAAATCCTTTTCCTGAGATATCCAGACCACGGCACGGTGGCGCAACAGGTAGTGTCGCAGTCACACAGCTCCAGGGGCCTGGAGGTTGTGGGTTCGATTCCAGCTCCGGGTGACTGTCTGTGAGGAGTTGGTGTGTTCTCCCCGTGTCCGTGTGGGTTTCCTCTGGGTGCTCTGGTTTCCTCCCACAGTCCAAAAAAAAACACACGTTGCAGGTGGATTGGTGACTCGAAAGTGTCCGTAGGTGTGAGTGAATGTGTGTGTGTCTGTGTTGCCCTGTGAAGGACTGGCGCCCCCTCCAGGGTGTATTCCCGCCTTGTGCCCGATGATTCCAGGTAGGCTCTGGACCCCCTGCGACCCTAAATTGGATAAGTGGTTACAGATAATGGATGGATGGAAAGTCTCTAAGATAATTTTGATCGTAGACAGGAACAAAGGGGATTATCAAGACAATGTGGATCAAGATTAAAAGGAAAATCAGCCCCTGGAAAAGTCCTGCTCCATCTTCACAAATTAGAAATGATTGTGTTTCACTTTGTTTCATAAACTTACTTGGTAACCTCAAATCACTCATTATCTGTAACACTTATCCAGTTCAGTGCCTACCTGGAATCATTGGGCGCAAGACACACACTTTTGAGTCACCAATCCACCTACCAACGTGTGTTTTTGGATTGTGGGGGGAAACTGGAGCACCCGGAGGAAACCCACGCAGACACAGGGAGAACACACCACACTCCTCACAGACAGTCACCCAGAGCGGGAATCGAACCCACAACCTCCAGTCGGAGCGGTGTGACGCTACCTGCTGCGCCACCGCGCCGCCCCCACCTCATATCAGCCTCATATACCCGAAGAAAGCCTTTTATAATTTGACATTTAAAAATAAATGAATAAAACAAATTATTTTAGCATACAACAAATCCAACGCAGCCATTGGCTGACTCAGATCACTGAACTTTTCACCTTTAATACCCCGTTAACTAAAGCGCATTGTTGTAAATTAATTAGGAAATAAGAAGAAGACCTAGCTCCTAGTTGGAGCGTCTTTTTTACGTCATAAACGTCCAGCACTCCGTGTCTGCAATAGAGCCATTCATATGTTGTTGGTAACTGGAACACAAAATGTGTCTGTTGTTTGCTGCTTGTGGACAAGACTCGGTCATGGTATAACTGTCTGAAATATATTCAGAGGTGTTTACACAGGCTGGCTTGTGAACCATATCCTATGAGCTGAATAACTCCCCTTGGGTTTAAAACAAACTATCTAGCATTGTAAGTGTCACGGGGCGGGTGTGTGTTGTGTGTGTTGCAGTAGAAACTGTGGTGGAAACCCGTAAATTTAAGAGCACCTTCGCTGAGAAGGTACGTCTTCCCCATGGCAACAGCAAGAAAATGTCTGGAGCCGCCCATGATCCTGAGACGTTCCTGAGGACCGCGTGTGTTTGTGGAGTGAGGGCGGGGAAAGGAAATAAAACGTATTTTTAAGCTTCTTCTATATAATATTTTAAGTGAAATGAGACATACAAGGTCCTTTTAACTCGTGAAATTTGGGAGTTTACTGAAGCTGCTGGGAGTTTCTGCTTTTACACTAGATTTCTGTTCATGGATCTATTTCTTCCATATACAAATGTTCAAAGCGGAATCAAGGTTCAGTTTGAACTGTAAGTGTTTTAAAGGATACTGCTGCGGCTGCATTAATGCGGTATCTGTGTTTTTAACTGTTAGACTGCACTTGTCTTTATGGCTTAACTACTTTTTCGTCATGAGATCTGGTTTAACGACCGCATCACTACATCCGCAGCGCCTAATTACCGGAAGAAGAGCGCGGATATACGCGGTAGGAATTAGTATTGAAAAACAAGTCCTCCAGTACACAGGGTATAATCTTTATTTGTTTTTATTGTAAGTAGGAATAGTAAAAACTAATGAAAAATGTCAGGTATTCTGTAACAGGGTAAATTAACAGACCACTCCACTGCAGTCTTGAAGTACAGGTTCACAGATTTACTGTAGGAATATGGAATAATAGCATTTCAAAGTTCCAAGAAATAATGTTTAAGTTCCTTAAATGACAGAATGGCCATAAAATATTCCACAGTCAACTGACAGTAGTATTTGCACCTGCAGTGAAGAATCACACTTCTATCTGGCGATCTGATGGACGAGTCTGAGTTTGCCAGTTGCCAGGAATGCACTTGTCTGACTGCATTGTGCCAAGTGTAAAGTTTTATTTGGGGGAGGGAGGGGTCCCTTAGTTCTACGGAAAGGAAATGTTAATGCTTCAGCATACCAAGAGATTTTTGGACAATTTCATGCCCCCAACTTTGTGCGAACAGTTTGGACATGACCCCTCTGTTCCAACATGACTGTGCACCAGTGCACAAAGCAAGGTCCATAAAGACATGGATGAGTGAGTTTGGCGTGAAAGAACTTGACTGGCTTGACCTCAACCCAATAGGACACATTTGGGCCGAATTAGAGCAGTGTCTGACCTCACAAACGTTCTTCTGGAAGAGTGGTAAACATTTTCCATAAACATATTCCTAAACTATGTGGTTCCTTACTTATGCCCAGTGATGGGAGGTTCTGGACAACTGTGACTATGAATATGACGACACGTTTACAGAAGATAAAAGTAAACTGATTAATGTAAAATATAAAACATAATGTAAAATATTTTCAGGGAGGAAGTTTCTCGGTGTGACACTACTGTTTCTCTCCTGCTGTTTGGGTAGATCAGGTACATTTAACACACACATCTTTATTTCCTTCAGTGCTATCAGTATGCTTTAAAAATGAAATAATGAAATGTTACATTAATTTAAATGTTTAACAACTTCTTGTGTTCCTGAATGTTTCACTGTACAGAAGCTTTTAAGGTGGTTGGACCAAAGGCTCCTCTTTTTGTTGAAGCTGGTGAAGATCTGGTTCTGCCCTGCTCTATCCAACCCAACACTAGTGCTGTGGACATGAGAGTAGAGTGGTTCAGAACAGATAAAGCAGATGCATTAGTTCATCTCTACAAGGATCATGAAGACAGAGATGAAGGGCTGTCTGAGTCTTACAGAGGAAGAACAGCTCTGTTCAGAGAGGAGCTGCCGAAAGGCAATGCTTCACTCAAGCTATCAGTAGTACGAGTCTCTGATGAAGGAAGTTACAAATGTCTCGTTGAGGCACAAACATGGTACAATGACATTAACATTGATGTCATTGTTGAAGGTAAGAAATATTTACTTTATTGATAGGCTACATTAATATTACCTACTGGTTTCTAGATTCACAGTCCATTTTAACAGCCCCAATTACTTTATGGGGGCAATTTGTATTACGGCAATTATAGGCAAATGTCCATGTGTTACTCTGCATACATTGTTAGCCCTTTTCCCCCTTTTATTCAATGGTCAGAATGGTCTGGACCACCACAGCGCAGGTATGATTTGGGTGGTGGATCATTCTCAGTGCTGCAGTGCTGTAAGGTCCATTGCTCATTCCATATCACACATCTGATAAAACCATGGTTATCGTAGTTCCAAAACGAAAGGGACCATGCAGACTGTTATCAGTGATAGTCCAAAAGCCAACATCTGTCATGGTACTGGGGAGTAACAGCCCACAAAATGTGTCACTTTCATATGTTAGAAGGTCAACTGATATGGTATTTGGATTTTTAAGAGACGTGATTCCACCAAGGTGACGTCTTTGCTTTTCCTGAGATGTTCGTGGTTATTTCAGCAACATGATCCTAGGCATCATTCTGCACATGCCACTGTGGCTTTGTAGACATGCATGTGTTTGAGTAGCCTGCTCTAGTTCAGCTCTATCTACTATGACACATCATGAAGAGCAAAATCAGAAAACTTACACCACTTCAGTTACACCACTGAAGCAAAAATTCCACTTGCAAAACGGCAACAATTAGTTTCCCCAGTTCCAAAATGTGTTTTTACAAGGGAAGGTATTGTAATATAATGGTAAACATGTTTCTTCCCCAAATGTTTTGGAGTGTGTTGTAGGCATCGCTCTATAATTGTATACATTTACAAAATATGAAAAAGTTGCTCAGTGAAAACATTGGACAGATTTTTGTTAAGAGAAATAAACAAATCCAAAAATATATGGAACTGCAGTAGTTTATTTACTTTATCAAAATGTTTTCTTATTTGTTATAATTTTTTTACATGGAAATATATTTTTTAAATATTTTATTAATTGCAGCTCTGGGAACCCTCCCATTGATCACTGTGGAGGGCTTTGATAACAAAGGAGGGATCTCTCTCATATGTGAATCCAGAGGCTGGAACCCTGAGCCTGAGGTTGTGTGGCTGGACAGTAAAGGAGTGACCCTGTCTGCTGAAGATACGGAGACACACAGAGACATTGAGGGCTTCAGTGTGAAACAGAGGATCACTGTTTATGACACCAACAAATTCTTCTGCAGACTTCAACAGAAGCACCACATGAGACAAGCAGAGATTATCATCTCTGGTAAATATACAATGATAAAAACACTGTAATTGTTATTTTAGTCTGTTTATTATTATAATGTTTCCAAGTAATACTAACCATATTTACATTTGATTTGAATTTCAGGTACCGTTTTTTATACTTGGAAGGTTCTTATCTTCAGTCTTTCAGTGCTATCAGTACCTGCAGCTATTGGACTGATTCTGGCCTTTATGTTGTGTGTAGCTTGTAGAAATGATAAGATTATTTGAAGATTATGATCTTTTTACTGATCCGTGTATGCGGGCCATGATCAGTTAAAATACTGGAATAATACATTAATCCTTGGGAAATTTAACTTGTTTTTAAAGGGCTTATCTTGCTGAGACAGTTATATAATTAGTTTTGACCAAGCAGAGGGTGGGGGTCTTGTGTGAGTGATCTGGCCAATCACTCTCATGCATGCACTCACTTTGTAGCTCAATTCTGCCAGGTATGAGGATGGGTTTTTTCTTTTTCCTGTGAACCGCCCGGTACTTTCCGGATTGTTGGTCACTTGCCACGATCAAAGGGATCGATCCGTCTGACGGTAAGCGAAATAAAAGTCTGTTGCACAGTCATTCCGGAAAATAGTCTAAAAATCCTCACTCAACCACATCTCAACTGTTGGCTGATGTCAGGAAGCATCTTTTAAAACGACTGGTGCCCGCGTTACAGAGTAAGACATAAGTCGGCCTTCCAGATTATAAAATTGTGTCAGTAGATATGCTGGACAAATTTCCATATTCAGATTTATATTAAATTAACCGCATATAGTTCACACCAGTGTAGTGTGCTCTTTTTTCATGAGCTTTTTGCCTGTATATAGTAGGGTGACCAGATCTGAGATGGTGAAAAAGAGGACACGTGTCAGGAGGTGGTGGGGGGTGGACGACTACTGACGTTCAGACTGACCAATTAAATGTTTACAGAGAAGGTTATCGACCAATAACGGTAGCTCTACAGTCAGACCGTCCAATCAGAAGATTTTAGGCTACTGCGCCACGCCCCCTTCTCACTCAAGCGAACCAATCGGAGTAGCGGAGGGCGGGACTAGTTTGTGAACGAAGCTTCTCGAAGTTCTATGTAAGCTCTAGAAAAACAAAATCGCGGACGTTTGTGAAATTCCACTCGGACATTTTTTTTAAGTCTAAAAAAGAGGACATGTCCGGGTAAAAGAGGACTTCTGGTCACCCTAGTATATAGCCATTCTCCTTTAATATGGAAACGTGTATTTAGAGACTTCAAGAAATTACTTAATAACTTTAGCGGGAACGTTCAAAAACCTGCCCTAAAGCCACTCTGGTGTTGATTTCGTTGTATGCTTCAGAATGTTCTTGTATTTGATTGCATCCAGCATTCCCTCAATTGTTATCAGCCCCTGTCTTAGCTGCTGAGAATCACCTTCACAATATGATGCTGCCACCACCATGTTTCACCATAGGCATGGTTGGACTTTTTTTTGCCAAATATATTGCTTCCTGTTCTGGCCCTAGAGGTAAATTTTCATTTCATCAGATCAGAAAATCTTTGTTCTGTTCCCAGTATTTTACATTCCCATTAGCAAACTCAAAGCAGCCTGTCGTATGTCTTTTACTCAGCAGTGGCTTGTGTCTTGCCTCTCTGACATAAAGACATGATTTGTAGAGTGCTGCAGAAAGGCTTATCCATCCAACAGGTTTCATTTGGGTCCTTCCTTATGCCTGATTCTAAGAACGTATAAGATTTTGCCCAGCTTTGTCTATATTACATTTATTGAGGCCATTGCGATTCTGGGAACACATTTGTAAACTTGCCATGATCTTTGACTTACCACAATTTGATAGTAAAGACTAGGGGTGGGACTTGATTAAAAAAATTAATCAAATTAATTAGAAGCTTTGTAATTAATTCATCAAAATTAATCACATTTCAATATTTAGCATGGGAAATATTGATTAAAGTTTGGTTGATGAATGAATCAACAAACATAAGCTTAAATTCAAAATCTTGTTTATTTTCCCACCAGTCTACTCCCAGTGAATTGGTCAATTTGTCTGACGTGGACTTTGACATTTTGTTTCTGAATGTGAACCCCGACATGTGGTCGACATGTGGACACCGTTTGCGTAACAGTGATCCCTCACTACTTTGCGGTTCATCTTGCGTGAATTCGCTACTTCGCGGGTTTTTTCAAAGGGGCTTTTTTATTATTTACATGTATTAGACTGGGCCTGTAGGTGACAAAATATATAATATACAAGTGTTTCTTACGTACAGTACATGTGTTGTTCACGTCCACATCCGAGTGAAATTTACTGACGCTAAATCACAGCTTAGGAATGACTCTATTAAAGAAACTGGTAGGATATCACATGTAGTTCCAGCTGAAAAAACATTAGAGAACGACTGTTTAATGCAAAGAGAGGGTTGTTAACAGTGACAGGGAGGGGTTTAAAAGTCCAAATACTTTATGTATTTAAATACATAAAAAAATATCTTTTCTCTACTTCCCGTAAATTCGTATTTTGCAAAAAACGAGGGATCACTGTACTGTTAACATTACTGACCTGTGCGCTAGCCCCAACATGTTTTGCGTTGAGGTGGTAACGAATGGTGGAAGTGCTCCTGTGATAAACAAACTCCTTCCTGCATAAAGTGCAAATAACAACATTTTTGTTTGTACTTCCATCTGGAAGTTTCTTGTATTTAAATTTCCCATCCACCAGCGTAGTCTCTTCTGTCATCTCCATCATGTTCATCACATTGTGCGTCGTTATAATCTGTATGCCTGGAACTCATGCACTGAGAAACTTTCCATGGTGCAAAGTGCGATTAAAATGCGTTAAATCTTTTATTTCGTTATATTCCCTGTGATTAATTAATCGAAATTAACGCGTTAAAGTCCCACCCCTAGTAAAGTGATTCATGTTTTTTGTCCTGACAGAGCAGTGTAAACTGCAAAGGATCTCAAAACTTTTGTCAATAGGAGATTTAAGTTATGGTTTTTAAATGTTTATTTTTTCAAAGACTCTAAAAGACTGATTTTTTTTTACTTTGCCATGGCTGAATGGGTGCAACACAATGTGTGTATATATGTATATATGTTTTTTTTATTATTCAGTTCATTCAGAATCAAGGATACAGTATAAAATGTGCAACAAAAGTCTGAATATTTTCTAAATCCATTGTAAATTATATGTGATTGACTTCTGTAAAACACTGATCATTGTATTTAAAAGCCTTTAAATGAAAGAAATGTTTGCTTGTAACAATGCCTTTTAAGAAAATACTGATTAATAAATATGTTTTTTAAGAACACAATGTACAGGAATTAATTCATTTTTAATATTAATATATTTTACAGAAGAAAAAGTAACAGACATTCTAAAACTCACTATATTCATTCATTCATTCATTATCTGTAACCACTTATCCAAGTCAGGGTCGCGGTGGGGCCAGAGCCTACCTGGAATCATTGGGCGCAAGGTGGGAATACACCCTGGAGGGGGCGCCAGTCCTTCACAGGGCAACACTGACACACATTCACTCACACCTACGGACACTTTTTTTTGAGTCGCCAATCCATCTACCAACGTGTGTTTTTGGACTGTGGGAGGAAACCGGAGCACCCGGAGGAAACCCACGCAGACACAGAGAGAACACACCACACTCCTCACAGACAGTCACCCGGAGGAAACCCACGCAGACACAGAGAGAACACACCACACTCCTCACAGACAGTCACCTGGAGGAAACCCACGCAGACACAGGGAGAACACACCACACTCCTCACAGTCACCGGGAGGAAACCCACGCAGACACAGGGAGAACACACCACACTCCTCACAGACAGTCACCGGGAGGAAACCCACGCAGACACAGGGAGAACACAACACACTCCTCACAGACAGTCACCCGGAGGAAACCCACGCAGACACAGAGAGAACACACCACACTCCTCACAGACAGTCACCGGGAGGAAACCCACGCAGACACAGGGAGAACACACCACACTCCTCACAGACAGTCACCGGGAGGAAACCCACGCAGACACAGGGAGAACACACCACACTCCTCACAGACAGTCACCGGGAGGAAACCCACGCAGACACAGGGAGAACACAACACACTCCTCACAGACAGTCACCCGGAGGAAACCCACGCAGACACAGAGAGAACACACCACACTCCTCACAGACAGTCACCGGGAGGAAACCCACGCAGACACAGGGAGAACACACCACACTCCTCACAGTCACCCGGAGGAAACCCACGCAGACACAGAGAGAACACACCACACTCCTCACAGACAGTCACCCAGAGTGGGACTTGAACCCACAACCTCCAGGATCCTGGAGCTGTGTGACTGCGACATTATTGGTGATAAAACATTATTGATATTTTCAACGTACAAACCTGGCCTCACTGTAGGGATTCTGCCACATCTGTACACATTCTGTACATCTGCATATACAAACTTTCTGCCATACCTATGTACACTTTTTTTGCACAGCCAATCCACCTACCAATGTGTGTTTTTTCGGGCTGTGGAATAAACCCACGCAGGCATGGTGAGAACACACCACACTCCTCACAGACAGTCACCCAGAGCGGAGCTCGAACCCACAACCCCAGGACCCTGGAACTGTGTGACAGCAATACTACCTCTCGGACCACCGTTCTGCTCTTTAATAAAAACCATGTAACTATACATTTCTGATTTTAATTTTTGTGTGGAATTGTCACAGAATTTTCAATAGAAATGGTCCAAAATGACTTAATGAATTTAAGAATATTTTGCCTTTGTCTGTAAAGTTACCATTTTCATAAATATTTTGGTTTTGGGAACAGAGAGGGTCTACCAGTTGGAGTATTTCAAAGAAAAAAAAAAAAAAGAATTTTCAATGTGGAGTTGTGGCTTTTTATGATTTGGATGTCACTGGAACAAAAGGGGCCTAAGCCAATCGCTGAAAAGCTTGTAGCATTAATCCTCCTCTGTACTGCTCTGTAACTTTATGTGGTCTGTTACTTTGTATTACTGTTGTGTCATAATACTTCCATTTTTCAATAAAACACACACGGTCGAATGTGGATTGTCCACTAGGAGGGAAGACATTTCAAACACATCTCTTGCTGTGGTATCACTGTACCACAATGAAGCTCTTTAGTGCAAACAATATGTTTGTAAAGACAAATGCATAGTGCATGTTTTTATACCCTTATGACAATAGGATTAATGAAATACCTGAATTCAGTGACTAGGTGTTGTGTCCCAATACATTTAACAGTAGAGTGTATTTGCCTCTCTCTCTCTCTCTCTCTCTCTCTCTCTCTCGAAACTGTGGAACTTATAGAGAAATGAAAGTGAAACACACTTGTATTTACTCCTGCACACAGGTTTGGACACTTCCCCACATTCTGAGAACAGAGGCAACCTGTTGACTCACGTAAGTGAAGAATAATGAAAGGGATGTTTAATTGTGAGACTTTTCAAAGACGATTCATACTTTATTTTTATTTATTTATTTATTTTTGCGATATGTATTGTACAATGTATTTACACAACAGTGTCATAACATTTAGTAGACTTATTATATGTTACGGTTGTTACCATCAAAAGAATTTAGAATTTATTCCAATGTTTATCCTGATTGTGAAAATGCAGGTGAACTGTAGCCATTCTGCTAATGCTGCTCGACCTTAAGGTGTATTTACTTAGACACAGTTCTTGCTGTATCCTCTGAATTCGCGTCAATTTTATCCTAATGTTCTTATTAATACTTTAAGACACGCCACCCACAAAAAATCACTACGGGCACTTTACTGCGGTTAAGCCAGTCTTGTAAAGTCACTTGTAAAAACTCGGTCAAACTAGCCCCCTCTTTTGGAAGAACAGCGTATTCTCAACATTAAAATAAGACAGAAAATAAGTCGCTGACAGAAAATTTATTTCACATTAATTAAAATACATTTTATGAAAAAAAAAAAAACCCAGATCAATCAATACATAAATGTCTATAGGAACAAACATTTTGTGTCGTTTCAAAATAAAAGCCCTATAAACTATCACATTTTATCAGTTTTATTATAAACAATTTAACAATAAAAATCTAGATTTTAGTTTAGTTTTTAAAAAATGAGGCTTGGAGCCTAATTTTTTAGTTTAGTCGTTTATTCATTTGTATTAAATGAATAAATAAATATAATAATGGGCACTCATTAAACTTAACTAAAAAAAAAGGGGGGGGGGGGTGCGTAAACACAACAAATGTAATAAAATACAACACAATTCACTTCAACAGCCATAACCAATAAAAACTAAATGTCACAATGGTGTTGGGGCAGCAGTGTCATGGAAGCCACATTGCCCACTGCTCTCATCCTTTTTTCCCCCCATGTGTACATGGCACAGTTTGTACCAGTCAGTAACTTTAGCAAGGAATGCCATACTTTGTTTTGCTAACTGGTGAGAAAGTGCAGAATTCTGCCTCATGTCTTTTCTGCAGTGGTAGACAAAATGAAAGGCAGATGGTGAAAACAAGCAAGTATTTAATGTAATTTTTAAGTAATTACAGGTGATAAAAGTATAAAATTACTGAATATTGGGACTGTCATTGCAAACCTGGATGACGTTTATGTATTTTCCTGCAGTATAAATGTTAACAAGTGCACTGTGTGTACTATGCTAATGCAGTTGGTTGAAACCCTTTATTGCCCCTAAGGGAATTTGTCTTGCACCTTAAAAAGCCATACACAATAACAATAAATAAAACCATACCAACAATATCTAAGAACATAAAACATTCAGGACAAAGGATAGTAGTTAGAAAACTATGAAAATACCTGGAGGTCGGGTGGGGGATCTTTTTTCAGTATTTCTATAATTAAAACATAAATTATCCAAGGTAATCCTTAAGTAAATTTTTTTATTTGTTTGCTACAACTAGGGTGACCAGACGTCCTCTTTTACCCGGTAATGTCCTCTTTTTTAGACTTAAAAAAAAAATGTCCGGGCGGAATTTCACAAACGTCCGGCATTTTGTTTTTCTAGAGCTAGACTTTCGAGATGTTTCGTTCTAGTGATGTGTCGGTCGCGAACAAACCGGTTCAAAGAGCCGGCTCTTGTAAGTGAACGATGAGACCCGGTTCCCGTCTAAGACCGAGCCATTTTTTTCTAAGGCTTGTCATTCAACCAATCAGAGAACAACAAGCAAGTTCCAATCCTCCAACCCTCCGAGCTGAGACACTTGGTTTTCCTGAATGCCAATCTGCCTTCCAAAAAATAGTAGAAGAAAATGTTAAATCAGTTAAATGTTTGTTGACAGTTGTGGTTGTTTTAATCACTACCGTTGAATGCTGCTGTTTTGCACTTTGCAGAGTATTTGTTTATTTTATTTCCCAGAAATGGATGATTATTTAATTTAATAAGCTATTTTGTAAAACCTACCTTTTGGGTTCCATTGGCTGTATTTCAGAGTTTACAAGTGATTTTTTATTAAGGTGTTTAAATAAAAATCCAGTTATTTATACAATTGAATGTGTGAGTGCAATCAGTGAGTTATTACAAGACAGCCATAAAAACAATTGGCCATTGCAACATTATTTATTATTTTTAATATTGAACAATAATATTTTGTCCATATCGTCATGTAAAATGTAGGTAATATTGTTCTGTACCAGTGGAAATAAGTGGTAAATCAAAGAGCTATTTAGGAGCCGAAAGAGCCGACTCCCCAAAAAGAGCCGAAATTCCCATCACTATTTCGTTCACAAATTAGTCCCGCCCTCCCCTACTCCGATTGGTTCGCTTGAGTGAGAAGGGGCGTGGTGAAGTAGCCTAAACTCTTCTGATTGGACGGTCTGACTGTAGAGCTACCGTTACTTGTCGATAAACTTCTCTATAAACATTTAATTGGTCAGTCTGCACGTCAGTAGTCCTTGTTTACGTCAGCGGCAAAGCTCATGTACCCACCCTCATCTCGAGCAGCTATGCCGAAAGATAAATGTAAGTTCTCGGATGAATTAAAAAAGAAATTCCCATGTTTTGTGTAGAAAATAAATGTGTAAAGGACCTAAAAGCACACATAGGTTCAGCTAAGCATTCAACGGCAGCGAGGGGCGTGACCTCATCACCCCCCCCCCCCCCCCCCCACACACACACACACACACACAGACGTGTTTTTGCCTCTTTTTCACCATCTCAGGTCTGGTCACCCTACTACAACACCACATTTTATCAGCATCAAAATTTAATTGAATTAATACAAATATTGTCAAAACACAGTTTGCATCTGTTCTTTTGTATTGCTAAATTATCAATGCCTGTGATTATATATATTTACAACACAGAGTATTAAATTTAGTAATTTTTTTCTCAGTCATGGCATCCAGCAGCAGCATTGTGTCAGAAGAGCATTTGCTCTGTTGTATCTGTCTGGATGTATTCACTGAACCAGTCTCTACTCCATGTGGACACAACTTCTGTAAAAAATGTCTCGGAGGATACTGGGATACTAGCAACCACTGGCACTGCCCACTGTGCAACAAGCGTTATGAGAAGAGACTAGATCTATCCGTTAACACTTTCATCTCTGAAACAGCTGCTCATTTCAGAAAATCAGTTCAACGTAAAGCTGGCAGCACAGCAGAGAACAATCCCTCCAAATCAACTGAAGTCCTGTGTGATGTTTGTTCTGGTGACAAAGAAAAATCTGTTAAATTTTGTCTTAACTGTGGCGCATCGTACTGTGAGACTCACCTAGAGCCCCACAAGAAAATCCAGCTTCTCAAGAAACACAAGCTAATGGACCCAGTCGAGAACCTGGAGGATTACATGTGCTTGAAACATGACCGCCCGCTGGAGCTGTTCTGTAGAGATGACCAGACAAGTGTGTGTATGCTATGTGCTGTGACGGACCACAAAACTCACAGCACTGTTCCACTGGAGGAGGCAGGTTTTGAATTCAAGGTAATATTTAAAATGATGCCATACTTGTTTTCGTCCTAGAAGCTGCTTTTTATTTAATATGAATATTGTATTTTAGTTATGAATTTTGATCAGGCAGCAAGACTGTCCACAACTCATTTCTGTCCACAGGCTCAACTGGAGAAAACTCAAACACAGGTCCAGAAAATGATTCAGGACAGATTAGAGAAGACTGAAGAGATCAAACATGCACTGGAGCTCAGCAAAGTAAGTCTTTGAGGCCTTGAGGCCTCATTCGCTGTTTAGACTGGATCTGACAGTTACGATAAGTTAAACTCCTGGAAAGCCAGCATCCGGCATAGTTTGTTGATTTTTCTGCTGAAACACAACTGACTCAACTCATCTGTAAAAGCAGGGAATCACCAAGCTGCGCTGGACACAGGACCTCCAGGACCACAGGACCTACACCCCTGTTCAACATTTAAACATTTTGAAAAGATTGGGCAATATATAAGATGTGAAAATATAAGTGAAAAATCTCAAAATTTAGTAAATGTTTATATGTTATTTATAAAATACTGAATTTAATAATTACTACAATACTTCCTAGCTTTTTACAAATTGGGAATTGACTAATTCAGAAAAGCACAGGTGATGAAACAGCAGGTGGTGTGGAAGTCTTCACCGCTCTAATGCGCTCCATTGAGAGAAGTCAGGCTGAGCTGCTTGAGGTGATGGAGGAGAAGCAGAAAGCAGTAGAGAGGGAGGTTGAAGGTCTCATTAAAGAGCTGGAGCAGGAAATCGCTGAGCTGAAGAGGAGAGACACTGAGCTGGAGAAGCTCTCCCACACTGAGGACCCCCTCCACCTCCTACAAGTCAGTGTCCCATCTCCTTAGTGACAGTGCAGCACATCACACAACACTGGCCATGCTGAGAGATTTTTTTTCTATGTCCTAGGCTTATCCATCACTGTGCAGTCCTCCACATACCAACAACTGGGCTGACATCAGTCTTACCACACATTCCAATAAGGGGATTCTGATGACATCTCTTTCACGTCTTCAGAAAAGCCTCAACAAGGAAATGGACAAAGAAATACAAAAATGGAGTAAGTGAGCACCAAAAGCAGCATAGAAAACCACTGTCTACAGCTGTTACATTCTCATGGTGTGGGATCTGAATACTATTTACATTATGATGCACTTCACAATTGCATGAGTATGCTATTAACTGTGGGAGCAAATAACACATTCATTTAATATAATTAGCGAAATCATAGTTGTATAATATACTTCATTATTATTTTGTGTTTATAGAACCGAAGCATCAGCGGATGTCAGCAGGTACCGTGGTCTATGTTACTTCAATTAAACCTCAGTATTCACTGTGCAATAACAGTAGTCTTGCTCTGTACAAGTTGCTGCAGCTGAAAATATGATCAAATTCTCAGACACATTGTGTGAACTCCTTTAGACTCAATAACAAAGATTTTCTGGCAGTGAATACAGGAAAAGAGAGAAAATTCATTCATTCATTATCTGTAACCCTTATCCAGTTCAGGGTCGCGGTGGGTCCAGAGCCTACCTGGAATCATTGGGCACAAGGCGGGAATACACCCTGGAGGGGGCGCCAGTTCTTCAAAGGGGAACACAGACACACACACACACACTTACACACTCACACCTACGGACACTTTTGAGTCGCTAATCCACCTACCAACGTGTGTTTTTGGACTGTGGGAGGAAACCGGAGCACCCGGAGGAAACCCACGCAGACACAGGGAGAACACACCACACTCCTCACAGACAGTCACCCGGAGGAAACCCACGTAGACACAGGGAGAACACACCACACTCCTCACAGACAGTCACCCGGAGGAAACCCACGCAGACACAGGGAGAACACACCACGCTCCTCACAGACAGTCACCCGGAGGAAACCCACGCAGACACAGGGAGAACACACCACACTCCTCACAGACAGTCACCCTGAGCGGGAATCGAACCCACAACCTCTAGGTCCCTGGAGCTGTGTGACTGCGACACCTACCTGCTGCACCACTGTGCCGCCATGAGAGAAAATTCACACATCATTAAAAGCCATGGTGTATTGTAATCGTAGTCACACTAAGATTTTTGAGCAAAGTTTCATTCACTGCTGCAAATATTCACATGATTTCAGGGTCTCTGTGGCAACAAATCAGCCACCTTGGGAAATTACAGTGTTACAGCAGCAAGTTACAGAAATGACAAAGTGAAAACGTGCAGTGGTCATTGATCTGCAATGTGTATTAAAACCCCAGAGAAGGAGTCTCCACTTTGTCAGGACAGTGTTAGACATTATATAAGGCTATTGCTGTGGGCAATGATTACTTGCAGTGTCTTATTGCAACTGAATTGGAAAAACACACCACTGTTTGTCCAGTAGATTGTGTAATATTTACACGTATTGCACAGTGTGTACCTCCCTTTATAAGAATCATTAACAAGATTGGCATATTTTAGTATTTTGTAATTTTAACGTCTGTTTGTTTTTTATTGCAGTCCATAATTGGGTTAAGATGAAATGGACACTATTACTGCTGCTTCTACCATTATTCCTATTAGTTTTCCTCACACCTAGAATGATGTGGATTCAGTTCTACGCAGGTAAAATAAAACTGAATTAAGCTTTCCATTATAGCCACATTTTGTACAAAAAATCAGCACAGAACCCTCACTGACATTTTTTAACTTCTTAACTTCCCTGTATCCCTGTTGACTGTGTTTACTCAGATGGTGTCATACAAACTTATCTTCATTAAAATGTAAAATGTATTCTAAAATATGTTCTAATTTTTACCTTCCTTACGTCATACGTATAAGGCATAATTGCTTCCCTACTCATAAGGCTAACATCTGCTATGTGGTTGTCATGGTAGCCTACAAATTATAACAGTAAACAAATAACTTTTTTCTGCATAAACACTAGAATTACCTGCATAATCACCCAGTGTCTTTCTCTTAGTGGATGTTACTCTGGATCCTGATACAGCTCATCCAGAACTCATCCTGTCTGCTGATGGAAAACAAGTGAGCCTTGGAGTCACAAAACACAGTCTTCCTGACAATCCAAAGAGATTTAGTAACGCTCAATGTGTACTGGGAAAGGAGGGATACTCCTCAGGGAGATTTTACTTTGAGGTGCAGGTCAGTGGAAAGACTGGGTGGATATTGGGCGTGGCCAGAGAGTCCATTAACAGGAAGGGTACATTTAGGCTGAATCCAAAGGATGGATTATGGACTGTGTGGATGAGGAATGAGTATGAGTTAATAGCTTGTGATACCCAACGAGTCGCCATCTCCCTGAAAGTGAAGCCCCAGAGGGTGGGGCTTCACTGTTTGTAAATTATGAAGAAGGTCTGGTCTCGTTTTATAATGTGGAGGACATGTCTCTAATCTACTCTTTCATTGGTCATTCTTTCACTGAGAAACTCTATCCATTCTTGAGGCCAGGTTTTAATCATGGAGGTGCTCCACTGATCATCTCAGATATCTATAGGTCTCACTAAACTGATTTTCAGTCATTTAGCTTTACTTCTTAGATAGGGAGGTGTGTGGGTGGGTGGATGGAAGGTGGTACTGGTTATGTCCTTATATGTCTGCTGGCATGTGGTTTCTCACGTCTGAACAGACTTGCAAATCGACAGATAAGCAGTGGACAATAATAAAATCATTCTATCATCCATTCTTATATCTATCGTTGTCGCTCTAGTGGTCTGCCAAAAGTCTTTACATGCAGCCTTTTGTTTCTATACATCAAGCCCTGGAGCTGTTAAAGTCTGTACCACTTTTTTAAACATAATCATTAGATTTGCCCTTGTTCCTCTCTCCTTTTTCCCCCAGACAAAGCCTAAATAGTCTATAGCTCTAAAATGATGTTAATTTCAAATGTTCTATTTTCATAATGAGGTGCAGTAGCTTACACTGACCTTTATTTGAAATTTATGAATAAAACTTTTGTTGTCAATGTCCTGAATTGAGTGATATTTATTATGAGAGGTAGCAGCAGTAGAGCAGCTTAAGTAATTTATAGTTGTGATGTTAGGGGTGGCGGCACGGTGGCGCAGCAGGTAGGTGTCACAGTCACACTGCTCCACGAGGTTGTGGGTCTGATTCCCGCTCCGAGTGACTGTCTGTGAGGAGTGTGGTGTGTTCTGTCTGTGTCTGCGTGGGTTTCCTCCGGGTGAATGTCTGTGAGGAGTGTGGATTGGCAACTCAAAAAAAAGTGTCCGTAGGTGTGAGTGTGTGAGTGAATGTGGGTGTGTTGCCCTGTGAAGGACTGGCGCCCCCTCCGGGGTGTATTCCCCGCCTTGCGCCCAATGATTCCAGGTAGGCTCTGGACCCACCGCGACCCTGAACTGGATAAGCGGTTACAGATAATGAATGAATGGATGTTAGGGGTGAATGTGAATAGGTTGTTGCTGTCAGAAAATTCAATTAAAACTTTATATTGTTTATAACTGGTTTCATCACACTGCAGCTTTACAGTTTTATAGCTGTACAGTTTAACAACATAATCCGTCACCATATAACTCCTATTGAAAGTTTCAACAGGTCAAAATCAAGTCAAAATTTGCTGCACCATTCAAATGGAGCCTTTTAACAATAATAGGAATGTGTATAATATTGTCAGTGAAACTGAGTTCTACAGGTGTAACTTCATTCATGTATTACATCCAGATTATTCCTGTCACTGAAAAATAACAATGTTTTAAAGAGAAAGAATGAGGTGATTATCATAACGAGGACCACTCATGAAGTATAGAACATCTCACTAGTCACATTAGCCTGTCTCTTCGTTCTGTGAGAGAGAAATAAGAGGAACACTGAGGTACAGGTTAGTTACAGGAAACAGACGCAGGAAAGATCACATCACATTTATTGCATTTGGTAGAATCTCTCTTTCAGAGCACAGTTTAATCATGTATCGAATAATATTATGAAGTTCTACGCCTGAGAAAGGCATTAAACCCAAGTCCCTCATACCCAGTGTGAACACATGCTGAGACATGACTGAGGCCAAAGCACAGAGCATTTCTTCTGAGTAATTAACTGTGTGAATGTAAATGTGCTGGATTTAGCAGACACCCTAAGAAAAGATGAGCAGATCAACAATATCCAACCCTGAAGATACTATATATTGAAAAGAAAAAATATATATATGAATTTCCTCTTTAAAAGCTTTAGACCATTAGGCTGCCTGTAAATGTACGACAGCAGGAGGATCTCTAAGAGCATGCACTCTGACAGTGTCTGAGCAGCACTTTCTGTAGACGATGATGAGAATGGGCGTAGACAGAACAGCAGTTACGCCCAACACGGTCACGGTCATCAATGTCCTGTATCTAGACATGGATAGGTGAAGGCCAGGGTCAGAGTTTGGACTGGATAGAGGAGGCATGGGTTGCTTTGAAAGACTGTGATCCCTGTGGGAGAAATGCAGTGTAATGTTTATGTAGATGCTATATTTTTACTAAATGTGTTTCATTAGATATTGGAAATACAGTGAAGCACAGGATTAAAGGACAATGTCATATTCCCCTTCTTCGTGCTGACACGGTACTGACCTCTGAATGGCTGGAGATGCAGTGAAAAGCTGAGCTGAATTAAAGGGATGGTGGGGTGATATAAGAGAAATGGCTTCATGGTAATAACATAAACGCTTGTCTGGGCAGTAAACCGCCCCCCGATAACCAGTCACCTACAGAGATCAACAACAGGGATCAAATGAATGCTGTCTGTACTGTATAGCAGTAGAATGTTACAGGCACATGACATCAATGATTTGTCACATGCAAAGTTGTGTAATTGACTCGTCTTCCCATTGAATATTATGGCCATATTTCATTGCTATGTTAACCCAATGTTGTGTAGCAGTGATAGGTTAAAGGGTCCTATTCATTGAAGATCATTATTGATTTCTAATAATTCTTGTCACATACCTCAATACTGCCTCCTGCTGGACAGTGCAGCCAATCTGACCCCTTCAACTGTATCTGATACCTGTTCCTCCCAGTGCATCTGTGTCTGTAACAGCGGCCGGCCACAGAAACACTTATAGAGGACTGATCCTGTGGAACACAGTCATGGTTTAATTCAAAGCTCCCTAGTGCTGACTTAAAGGGCAAAGGTCAATGCAAACAAAGCCATTGTTTTTGTACTTAACACTGATCATAATTAAAGTAGTGGTAACTTTTCTATGAGGAGTATTTTGAACACCACGGATCTGTGGAGAGATTAAACATTTTTATAATTCCCATTTCAATTCTGGAGTATTTATTAATGGCTGCTAGATATGAAAAGGATTATCTCTCATTGACATACTACAGTACACTGAAATAGCTGCAGTGTATTGGATAAGTTAAACCAATCTGAGAGGGAGAATAATGAGATAAAGTAATACAATTATGATTTAGGATAATAAGCTGTTGATGTACGTATTTCAGAATAAAAGTGCCATAATATATTAATTGGAATATTGCTATAGAAGCACTTTTGTTCACATACAGATCTTTTCAAATGATGGTTATTTTATTAAACAGTTATTATAAATGAAATATTAATGAAATGTATGTAAAGCACCTGGGTGACTGTCTGTGAGGAGTGTGGTGTGTTCTCCCCGTGTCTGCGTGGGTTTCCTCCGGGTGACTGTCTGTGAGGAGTGTGGTGTGTTCTCCCCGTGTCTGCGTGGGTTTCCTCCGGGTGACTGTCTGTGAGGAGTGTGGTGTGTTCTCCCCGTGTCTGTGTGGGTTTCCTCCGGGTGACTGTCTGTGAGGAGTGTGGTGTGTTCTCCCCGTGTCTGTGTGGGTTTCCTCCGGGTGACTGTCTGTGAGGAGTGTGGTGTGTTCTCCCCGTGTCTGTGTGGGTTTCCTCCGGGTGACTGTCTGTGAGGAGTGTGGTGTCTTCTCCCTGTGTCTGCGTGGGTTTCCTCCCACAGTCCAAAAACCCACGTTGGTAGGTGGATTGGCGACTCGAAAGTGTCCGTAGGTGTGAGTGTGTGAGTGAATGTGAATGTGTGTGTCTGTGTTGCCCTGTGAAGGACTGGCGCCCCCTCCAGGGTGTATTCCCACCTTGCGCCCAATGATTCCAGGTAGGCTCTGGGCCCACCGCGACCCTGAACTGGATAAGCGCTTACAAATATTGAATGAATGAATGTATTAAGAGTGTATGTGCTGAGCATTTGGTACCTGTCTAATGAGAGTGGAGAGAAAACATCGACTGTCTGTGTGATAGATTTCTTCACTCCACTCGTCTTCCGAACCTCCTCCTTCATTCTCTTCTTTCCAGCACTCACTCTAATGGAGGAGAAAGAAAAAAACAGCACTGAGTGGTGAAAGTAATGAGAAACGAATCAGGAAAAGGGTCAGTGCTTAAAGGAAAGTAGAAAGATTTAAAAAACTTACACCATTAGCCAAAGGCTTATAAATGCGACAGCCTTCTAAATACTTATCGCTCTGGCACTCCCCCTTGTGGAGATGAAGGTAATGACAACCCAATCCACTAAGAAAAACAAAGTTGAAAACAATATTTCTGAAGATGACTATTTATTATTTTCACTTTTCTACGCACCATTAATGAAGTTTAACAAGTTTATTTTCCAGCCTCCCTTTCTCCCTTAGTTTTTACATTTTATATTACACTTAATGCTCAATACAAGTAAACCACACCTTTTAAGGTTGTGCCACATTCAGAAGCCAACTTGGGCTGAATCTGTTATATAAACTACTCCTTATAACTTCTGCTTAAATATCTAACTGTATAATGGTGTAATAAACCATTCAACATGTTTACAGTGTTCCATGTAACTTTTTATCTTCATGACATCAACCTTTTAAAACTAGAATATAATAAACTACCTGCCAGTGCAGAAGAATGATGAAGGTTGGTTGCATGTGGAGAGAGATCCGAACAGAACACCTTCACCTAAACACACACACACACACACACACACACACAAGTTTTTTGTCTCATTATGTACAGGGCATATCTATTTCTTGGAGTCATAATTCTCCTTTTATTCAAAGGTGTTTATGCGATATAACCTTTTTTCCCCATCTATTCCATCAGTTTAAGTCACATCTCTCCTTACAACATGCTCTGAACTAGGCTATAGATGTCTTACCCTCTCCCCACAACAGACTCTGGGCTTGGCTGAAGTTGACTGAGTACCAGCCGGTGTCCCGCAGGGCAGAGAGCGTTACCAGGTCAATCCTGACCAAAGAAGGTTCTCCCAACACTGCTGTCATTATAGAACCCTGCAGAACACGAGCCTCCCAGTGAGAGGAAAGACCACCAGAGCCAGCATCCTGAGACAAGAGGGAGAGAGAATGAGAAACGAAGACAGAGGTGGGTGTCAGTGGGTGTGCATGCGCGTGTATACCTGGTTCTCCAGTGGAGCTCCCAGTTCAGCGTGCGTGGAGTTGAGGTGCGTATGTAGAGCTTTCCTCACACTAGGAGAGTAAAGCCTCATCTGTCCTGTCTCATCTGTATTAGTCACATGACCATGAGAGCAGCAGCCCACACCCACTACACATGATACAAACACACCATAGACTTAATATACAGTGATTTAGAAAGCCTGTAAACAAAGCTTGAGGAGTAACACTGACTCTGGCACGACAGGGAGCAGTCTCTCCAGGTGCTGAAGAGTTCTCTACTGAAGCCCAGGATGTGGAACAGCTCATGGATCACTGTCTATTGATCAAAAGACACAAAAGATAAAACATATCCCACACTCAGAGATGCACACGTCCTCTCGTGTCTCTTGTTCCCTTTATTTGGATTCAGGTATTTATGGAACTGACCTGCACCATGCCTTCGTGGCTGAACTCCTTTACACTCAGTGGCTCTCTGCAGATGACCATGGCCCCAGCAACCGGTCGTCCCTCTGTGTCTGTCTCACAATGTGCAGAATACGCCAGCACACTGGACTGAGAAAGACATCAGGGGGAAATTGTGTCATGCCATGTTAATGCGCACCATTGTACTATGTACGAATAACAGAATACTATAACGCTTTAACATGTTACTGCATTAAGAAACGAAAAGCCAAATCCCAGATGAATTACTTACATCAGCTCTACATTTCTCAGTGCTCTGAGTGCTCACATAAAGTATGAAGTCAGTGTCTGGGACCCCTGGTCCTGCTGGCTTCAGCGTCCTCAGGGCTGCCTGGTCAGGATGTGGATAGACATCGTAGCCTCTAAGGTGGTCATCCGGGATCTGTCAATCAAAAACAAACAGAATTTTCATGAACTTTATTTTCAATCTAACTCTGATAGGAGTTAACAGTTTTCATTGGTTAACCTTCTTCACTGGTCACAGTTCTGTTCAATGGTGGGCTCATATTTAATACACTTTATTCTCTACTGTGTATTATTTTAAAACCGATTATGTTTTCATTTACAGTGTTCTGGTTGTGTTATTCAGTGTTGGAGGGTGGCTCCCTGTTTATTTTTTGTGAAAAAAATCTTTGAGAGTTTTTTCTTACTCTGTGATAACATCCATCCATCCATTGTCTGTAACCCTTATCCAGTTCAGGGTCGCGGTGAGTCCAGAGCCTACCTGGGAATCATTGGGGGCAAGGTGGGAATACACCCTGGAGGGGGCGCCAGTCCTTCACTCACACCTACGGACACTTTTGAGTCTCCGATCCACCTACCAACATGTGTTTTTGGACTGTAGGAGGAAACCGGAGCACCCGGAGGAAACCCACGCAGACACAGGGAGAACACACCACACTCCTCACAGACAGTCACCCGGAGGAAACCCACACAGACACAGAGAGAACACACCACACTCCTCACAGACAGTCACCTGGAGCAGGAATCAAACCCACAACCTCCAGGTCCCTGGAGCTGTGTGACTGCAACACTTCCTGCTACACCACCGTGCCGCCCCATTTTGTGAAATATAACAAAAGCGATGGTAAAGTTATAAATTGTATAAACGTTTTGTAGTGTGTTATACAATGTGAGAAATGTTGACTTACAGTTAAACCCAGACAGTGCTCACTTCTGTACTTCTCATTGGCTCTACCACATCTAAACAGAGCAATACAAGTTCCTGATTAGATCATTCAAATAATGAAGGGAGGGTAATCAAATTAAAGTGCATAAATACACAACAAAATGATCTTTCTCATCTTACTCTAAATGGAATTGCTCAACTAAGACTCATGATGCTAACGTGGCTAATATGTATTGGATGATTAACTGGTAATTAGCATAATGAACCAAAACATTTAGTTATGTGATCTAAAAATACAAGAGCATATAGTTTTTGTCACTGTATCATGTGTAACCTGGAAATATGGTCTACAGTTCCTATAAAGTGTGTAAGCGTGTGTGTGTGTGTGTGTGTAAGCTTGTATCTTACGATGGCATAAAAACATACTATTTCATAATAACACCTAATATTAAATACATAATAAGAAGAAAACTGAGGACCTAACCCAGGGGCTGATCTTAGAGGATCATAGGGTCACTGCAAAACTAAGAATCAAATTTGGACATTAACCCTATGTTGGCTGATTAGCTTCCATTTCGTGATAATTGTGCAATACATATGAACAAAAATGTTTTGCTAAACCATTGTTTTTGCTGTGTACCCTATTACTGAGAGCCACAAGAGTAGGGGGACAGAATCAGACCTGTTATAGTTAGCACTGCTCCTGTTCCTCCAGATAAATCTGCAGTACTTGTTGATGTCTCTGTTCAGCAGAAGACGGTCAGGGACTCTAATTACTTTGGCAAACAAAGAACATGGCAGTGAGTATATGTCCAAGTGTACAACTTTAATTCTGAAATGAACATGTGGTTCTACCTGGAATCATTGGGTGCCAGTCCTTCACAGCGCAACACACATTCACACCTACGGACACTTTTGAGTTGCCAATCCACCTACCAACGTGTGTTTTTTGGACTGTGGGAGGAAACCCACACAGACACAGGGAGAACACACCACACTCCTCACAGACAATCACCCGGAGGAAACCCACGCAGACACGGGGAGAACACACCACACTCCTCACTGTGTGTTCTCCCTGTGTCTGCGTGGGTTTCCTCCGGGTGACTGTCTGTGAGGAGTGTGGTGTGTTCTCCCTGTGTCTGCGTGGGTTTCCTCCGGGTGCTCAGGTTTCCTCTCACAGTCTAAAAATACACGTTGGTAGGTGGATTGGAGACTGAAAAGTGTCCGCAGTTTGAGTGAATGTGTGAGTGTGTGTTGCCCTGTGAAGGACTGGCGCCCCCTCCAGGGTGTGTTCCTGCCTTGTGCCCAATGATTCCAGGTAGACTCTGGACTCATCGTGACCCTGAACTGGATAAGGGTTACAGATAATGAATGAATGAATGAATGTGTTATAACAAATCCCTAAAGAGAGGAAGTCCAATATTTACAAAGCGAATCATTAAATAAACCAAGTGCTGAGGTAATGCAGTTTTCTAACCATTTTCATGTGTTTTGACAGTAATGTCTTTACAATAATTCACTAATACACATTCAGTACCTGAAAGTAAGTTGGATACAGTGCTGATAGCGCCACTAAGTGCTGCTTCCACTCTCTCCCTTTCCCACTGTGAAATAATAGGGCTCTCTCTAGGAATCCATGTCTTAATTCTCATTGGCTGTGGTTCAACAATGTCCTTAATCATCTCCTTGTCCATTCTTTTAGGCCTGTGAGGATGCGGATGTAGTGATTTGGCATGTAGAGGTGTCCGGGTGGTCTGGAGAGGTGTCCGTCTATGGCCCTCAGCAGCAATGACTTGGCTCTTAGCACCGTTAGCATTAAAGGCCCAATCAGAAGAGCTCGTCTGAGCAATGGGTGATGACACCACACTAACGGAACTCTGCACCTCATCGAAGATGCACTTTCCCAAAATATATACAGGTCTCAGCAACAGCAGCAGGAGGAGGACAGGAACATGAACAGCTTTCATCTGCAAACATTATACAGGGCATGAGTGAGAAATTCATGAACAAGTCAGCGGAGAGATTTACTAGAATCAGTTACCATCCAGTGCTAACCCCAAGCAGATATCTGTATTTTCATAGATATTACAGCAAACTAACACCTCACTAATTTTTCTCAACTTTTTACAGCTTGTGTGCAACAGCACAGCTCAAAATGTTCTAGCTGCAGTGCTGCCGTTGACACAGCAGGAACGTAATTAGTTACCAGCCATAGGCAGGGATGAATGGAGGAATGTGATTGGTTAAAACGGATTGGACAGGTTTTCAAATACCATAATGCACCAATCAGTAAAGTTCTGCCCAGAGCAGCGTAGTCTGCCTGCTCTGACTGCAATATACAGTAGACGTACTTCAGTATATTGTTTTGCTTAAATGGAGGATAATGTAACCCAGTGCCTCTGAGAGTGCTCTGCTGCTTCTGAAGAACTTCTTGCACATTTGTGTTATACCTGCTGCCTCAGAGAAAGCCGCAGAATGTTGTAACGCTCTGCTGCCGTTTCTGAAGGAGTACAGTTATGATTGCTGCCTCTGAAAAACCTGCAAACTGACATACAGTAATGCTCTTCTTCCTCAGAGGCAGCAGAACATTATTGTATACCATTCAGTACCTCCTTCAGAGGCAGCAATCATAATTTCAATATTCCAGAATGTAAGTCTTCAGAATCTAACCAGAAACACATTTCTAGCACTTTAAAGAACTACAGTGACTTTCACTAGCAATTCCTGACATTCCCTGTTCCTCTACATCTTTCTAAAGACACAATCTGTTAATTAATGTTATAGTAATATAATGATGACTGTATTAGACAAGTCGTACTCACCTGTTCCAGAGGTTTAGGACTCCTTAGCCCTCAAAAGCAAAACAACAAAGTGAGGGGGAAATAAACGACCATCAGGAAGCTTGTTTCCTCTCTCTCTCTCTCCATGACGGGACAATGAAGGCTTTGATATGCTAATAAACTTCACACTTATCCATTGCACTTGTTCTACAATCTCAGCACTTCCTCTGCAACTTCACACATCTACAGCAGCATGAGGATCACGTGAACGTGCTCAAAACAAATGCCGTTCTAAAAATAATTTACAATAAATGACAAAACCCTCACCCCTAGTAAAAGTGCAAATCATTTATTGTGAATTTTCTAGTTCTTTGAGCATATATACAGTGAAACACATCCTAATAAAATCATATCTCCCCCCCGTTCCAATTCACATCTTTCTATTGCATTCACCACTGACCAGGAACACATTACACCACTAGGCATTTCAAAAAAATACATTCAGTAAAAGAATAAATCGACAGAGCCAAAAAAGAAAGGGAAAGTTCTTATAAGAGCAGGCGAGATCAAGTGATCATATTCATGGCACTAATATGTTTTATTCATTGCCCACTGAGCCAGAAGCTGAGACTAAAAGAAAAGATAAAAGTTATCATCAGAGAGGACTGCAATGTCATTCGGCTTGGTGGTGGTCCATACGTTTGCCTCAGGCACCAAGAGGGATTGTCTGAGTGACTGCATTCAAACATACATGAACAATCTGTTAACAGGTGCGCGCCCGACCACACACACACACACACACACACACACACACACACACACCCACACCTTAGAAAATTATTGCCACAATTGCCATGCACTACCATAGACACAGCCAAGGTGAAGTCAAAATCAATGTGTAAACGTCTGTGCATGTATGTGTTTGGCTTTTATGTGCAAGTACATACAGTCACATAGTGTCTAGTGATCTATAGGAAGCTCATTCAAAGGCACTTCTGAATACACGCAGCTAAATGTAGAGCAGAGTGATGCGCACACACACACACACACACACACACTACTGTGCAAACGTCAGAAACTCCCCTTCATTTTATTCAATTTAAACTCTTAGAAGCTGGTTGTATTTTCTGTTTTTGTTGCTTCAAATAATCTCAAACACAATAATGGGGCGATAACCAGGGACCTTTTCTGTGCAAAGTTATCCATCACACAATCTCTGAGTAAGTGCACATTCAACATACAAACATACACAAACACACTGGAATCTTTGACACATTCACACTCCATAAATCTTAGTCAGGAAAACAAACCCATTCACTTGAGTTAAGGCACCTTGCCAGCACACTATCATGCTGCTTATGTGCTGCCGAGATCATAATTTAACGGTGAAAAAGAAGACTGTGTGCATGGAAAAAAAAAGGGGGAAAAAAAAAAGCAGAAAGACGAAAAAAATAAAATAATCAAAAAAGCAGCAGGTCTCCCTCAGGTCAGCATGGGCACGTCGTCCTCTGAGGTTGTGTCATCGGAAAGAGGAATCAGCAGCACCTCATCGTCTGAAGAAGAGGATGAAAAAGAGGGGGAGGCTGAAAGAGGAAGAGCAGTAGCGGAGGATGAGGGTCTGAAAAGAGAGAAACTCAGTCCCAGTGAGTGGAAAAGAGAAACCAATGAGGGGCTGCTGGGTGGAATGGCAACGGGAAGAGTGTTTGGCCTTTCTGCAGGGTCAGCAGACTGGATGGACGGAGGAGGTGGAGGCGAAGGGGGAGGGGGAGGTGGTGCTTGAGCCTCTGCTTGCTGTTGCTGCTCTGTCTCTTGGGGCAAACCCACTTTTTGAAGCAAGGGCTGATTGGCCCCTTCCCTGGCCAATGAGGAGCTTCCAGAGCCTGAGTTATTAGATTCCTGGCCAGAAGGAGGAGCCTCTGTCTGTTGAGAAGTGGAACTTGTGCTCTGTGTGGATCTAGAGGCAGCCATGGGAATGATACCCCACCTCCGCAAGCGACGTATCGCTCGACGGACAAAGCGTGGCCTGCGTCTTCGCCGAGGGGAGGCCATGTTGTCTTGTCTCAGAAGCTGAAGTAGTCCCCGCAGAGAAAGAGTGGTGGGCTGAGAGAGAAAGTCAACCATCAGCGGGCGACACCAAATTACAGATTAAAATAACTCAAATTCAACAATCAAAAAGCAGACTATTCTTCACAGTTAATCTCCAAACCAATAAAAGCAAAGTATTTCAATTCTGAGGTGGTTTACTGTAGCTCACTGTAAGAAATTGTGATTATTATTGCCTCAAGATAAAAACAGACATATTCTTTCTTTACCAGGCATATGCATAAACAGCCAAAACCAAACCTAATAATGAGGGACTTTGAAAGAAGGATTATTCAATAAGAATAATGAAAATGGGCACATTATGTTTAATACAGTATTACTGTACTATACTGTTTAACTGCCTTACTGCGCAACAATAAAAAGTGTAAAAACAGGATAAAACTGAATGATATTCCTTTACCTCATTGGGGTTCTCAGTAGGGAAGTCATCTACTGGAGGAATGATCCCCTGAGCAATAAGTTGACCATAAGAAGGTGGGGCCTGTTGCTGGATGAATTCAGCCTCTTGACGGCTTATAGGAGCAAACAAGCTAAAGCAAAAGAAAAATATTATATGAGTATTCATAATTGGCAAGAACACTAAGCATAAAGCATTTTCAACCTAATACAGTGTTTCACCTGTTCCCTACAAAGGTATCATTCATTCATTCATTATCATTAAGCGCTTATCCAGTTCAGGGTCGCGGTGGGTCCAGAGCCTACTCGGAATCATTGGGCGCAAGGCAGGAATACACCCTGGAGGGGGCGCCAGTCCTTCACAGGGCAACACACACACACACACATTCACAAATTCACTCACACCTACGGACACTTTTGAGTCGCCAATCCACCCACCAACGTGCGTTTTTGGACCATGGGAGGAAACCGGAGCACCCGGAGGAAACCCACGCGGACACAGGGAGAACACACCACACTCCTCACAGACAGTCACCCGGAGGAAACCCACAAAGACACAGGGAGAACACACCACACTCCTCACAGACAGTCACCCGGAGGAAACCCACGCGGACACAGGGAGAACACACCACACTCCTCACAGACAGTCACCCGGAGGAAACCCACGCGGAAACAGGGAGAACACACCACACTCCTCACAATCACCCGGAGGAAACCCGCGCAGACACAGGGAGAACACACCACACTCCTCACAATCACCCGGAGGAAACCCGCGCAGACACAGGGAGAACACACCAGACTCCTCACAGTCAGTCACCCTGAGGAAACCCACGCAGACACGGGGAGAACACAACACACTCCTCACAGTCACCCGGAGGAAACCCACACAGACACAGGGAGAACACACCACACTCCTCACAGACAGTCACCCGGAGCAGGAGTCGAACCCACAACCTCCAGGTCCCTGGAGCTGTGTGACTGCGACACCTACCTGCTACAAAGGTATCCTACAATAAAAACATTCTATAAAACAAACGATGAAACTACATATAGGACAAATGTACCTGTATTCACGGGTGCGAAGGGAGTAGAGCTTGCAGGTGCAACCCATAGCTATGACCAGCAGCAGTCCACACACCAAGCTGCCCACAGTTGCTGCAGTAATGACCTTTCGAGGCAGAGTCACAGTGCAGTTCAGCTCATCAGTGCCATCCTTACAGTCCACTTGTCCATCACAGCGCCAACTTTCAAACACGCATCTGTGCAGTGGAACAATAGCGTTCATACATTTGATGCTCACACAAACACTTCCTCTTGATGAATCATAATAATACATGTTCCATTTATTTATATAAAAATTTACAGTAACATGAGTAAATGTAATATGTTATGTTTCACCTGCATATAATCATGCATAACTGCTATTCAACCTAGTGTCTAAACCATTCACTCATAAAGCATGTTCGTATTGAACATTAAATTGAAACTGAAATGGCATCAACACCATAGCCACACCCACCTGTCGCTGTCACAGTGGAAGGTTCCTGGTTGGCACACAGTGCAGTCTCGCTCATCACTACCATCAGCACAGTTCAGCTGGTAGTTGCATCTCTCTGTGATGGTGTAGCAGAAAGGCCGGCCAATTGTGTGACCCACTCTCTGCACTGCCCCACAGGGGAAGTGGCCTTCCGGGCACCCTCCACATCCCTCTTCATCCCGCCCAGTCTCTGCACAGTCCCAGCGACCATCACACCGTTGCTTCTGAGTGTAGCAGCCACCCTCTGACCCCTTGCAAAGACCTTCCCAGGGCAGACAATAATCAGCAATACGATAAGTGGCATTGAAGCCCCGCCCCTTCGAACCAGCTTGTGCATGATAGGTTAGAGAGAGCAGGCCAGTCTGGGACTCTACCTCCACTGCTTTGTAATTGGATGTGGATGTGATCTACCAAAACAGAAAAACGTCAAGAAAGAAATGCATTAAAATTATAGATTTCTAATACATGTCAACCCTTTAAAGACAGAATTATGTGGTATTTTTGCTCTTAGGACTACCCCCTACACTAGCAGAGTGTAATTTGTTTTTACAGCACAGAGCTGAAATCAATAGCTTGGGGGAAGGAGGGAGGGAGTGATGTCCTAACAGTAGTAGCAATGACAGAGGCTCTGTTCTAACCCATTACAGCTCAGTGAAAGTTCACAATACATTTGAAGCTGTTATTTTATAGTAAAAATATCACAGTGTTCCTTTGTCTAAATGTTGCCTCAAAATAGCATCATAGCAAAGCATATAGAATATAGCAGACCATTATAGAACTGCAGACCACAGTCTAACCAAGTACTAGCATAGGCTACTGCTGAGTAGATATGGCTGGGATGGCAGATACATCTAAGCACATAATGGTAGTGAATTTAAAGTGGGTTACGCGGGTACAAATGTATCTGAGATGTGATCCTAAAGAAATGCAAGCAATGCTGTTTATGTCCTGTTTGTAAATTGTCAAGGTGATATACTGGTTTTACTAAATCAATCAGATGTTTGGAATGAGAATTTGTACAAAATCAAAAGGAACTGTAAATGCACTCACATTAAGTAATACAAATTATAGAGATTATAAAGATTAAACTACAAGCTAGATTTATATAGCTGCCCAGACTTCAGCAGCTGATATCCATGGCATTTAGGGCTTACCCTAAATCCTTTTTAAACCACCACATCTCTGAGGCCACAAAAAATGCATAATACATTTGACAGTAGCACATTCGTGCATAATTTCTGTTATGCATAATTATTGTTCAGTTTCTGTGTTGTACAAAAATGTCTAATTAGCATATATTCATGGTAGGTGTGGCTAACAACTACCTACAGTACCAGTCAAAAGTTTGGACACCTCTTCTCATTAGTCATTGGCGGAGTAGAACTAGTCACTGTATAGAACTGTACCTCTGCACTACCCCAGTTATGGTCTCAAACACATTAAGAAGGGAGCAGTTCTACTGATTAACTCTCGACGAGGCCACAGCTGTTCACTGAAAACCGTTCCAGGTGACGACCTCATGAAGCCGACTGAGAGAACGGAGAGAGTGTGTGAAGCTGTCATCAAAGCAACAGGGGGCTACTGTTAAGAGTCTAAAGTATAAAACATTTTCTGATTTTGTTTACTACATAATGCCATGTGTTCCTTCATAATTACAATGTCTTCTGTATTAATTTACAATGTAGAAAACAATAAAAAACAAAGAGAAACCACAGAATGAGAAGGTGTGTCCAAACTTCTGACTGGTACTGTACATTCACAATATGTGGAAAATGGCCCAAAACAAAGCAAACCCTTCCTACCCTACTGTACTTACTGTTTTAATTATGTTGCCAGCCCCGCCAGGCTGGTCAGTGACAATCAGTGTGTCTGAAGGCCCCAAATCCAGCTGTTGCAGCTCCAGTTTGAGAGGCCGAGGGTCCTGGGGGTCAACTGTCCACACGCACACCTTTTGGCCTTCCCTCGGCGGAGGGGAAACAAAAGAGCCATAAAATGCCTGCAGAATGCCTCCACATTTCCCTTCTTGAGGGGAATGAGACGTATTGCGTTTGTGGTGTGGTAGTAGGTCTTTCTCTATGTCAGATTCCATGACTACAGTGGGAGAGCTTGTAGTCAGGGAGGTTGAAGGACCGTTGTCCACATGAACCTGGGGGTTGAAAAAGTCACAGCCTTCCTCATCAGAACCAAGCTCATCGCCTTCCCCAAGACACTCCACTTGGCCATTACAGTGCCACGACGCAGGAAGACAGCGTTCACTGTAGCACTCAAACTCGCCAGGGTAACAAGGACCAGAGTCTGGACAAAAATAGAAAATACGTGTTTTAATATTTCTATTCAACTTTCAAATGAAAAGCACAAAAACAAAAATTTCATATTTTGAAACTGAGGAACTGTATTATACTTGAAAAAAAATGTATTCCCATTTAAATCTAATGCCAGCAGCATGTGGGAAAAAACAGACAAATAAATACATCTTGTCAATAGCTGTACAAAGACTTTATGATGTCCTGTTTACCTTTGATGTATAACAGGCGAAATCCTACAATAGAATAGATATGTGGATAGTATCGATGCGTCACCGTAATGTTTCCTCCATACAACTCAATAGGCTTAGGCAGCTGGGCACCACAGAGGGAGATAGGTTTGCCAGTAAGTGTTGACACATTTACCCACTCCCGGTAACACTTCACAGCAAATTCTGAGAAACTTCAAAAGAGAAAGTAAAGAAAAGTATTAGGAATTAGTGCTCAAATTGGAATTATGAAAAAAGAACTGTGTTTAGAAATAAAACACTTTTACCATACTACAGATATTCGAGTACCTGCATAATGTACAATCTACTTCTTACTGAATTCTGTTTACAGCATGATGGGTCAGTACCTGATAACAACACGTTCTCCTACTTGTGCGATGATTGTCCAGCTGCAGGTAACTGGGCCTGGAGAGCCATGAATGTTCGAACTATAAATTTCTCCTTGTCTATCTTGTTGTATTTTTGGAGAGTTGCCACAGTACACTGCCAAAAACATGAGAACAAAAACATTACCTTGATTATATAGCATCATAATTATATAATAACAACCTTAAAGTTCTGCAATACATTATATTTGTTGAGACAGTACAATGCAAAGAAGAAAAACAGCCTGACAATTGGTTTAAAAATAGTGTGACATTAGTCTATCACTGCAAGAATCACAAAACTGTGCAGAAAGGTTAATGGAAAAAAAACAGAGAGAAAGCAAAGACACAGTATTCATGAATTGTCTGTAACCGCTTATACAATTCAGGGTTGCAGTGGGGCTGGATCCTACTTGGAATCATTGGGCGCAAGGCGGGAATACACCCTGGAGGGGGCGCCAGTCCTTCACAGGGCAAAATACACTCACACAATCACACCTACGGACACTTTTGAGTCGCCAATCCACCTACCAACGTGTGTTTTTGGACTGTGGGAGGAAACTGGAGCACCCGGAGGAAACCCACACAGACACAGAGAACACACCACACTCCTCACAGACAGTCACCCGGAGGAAACCCACACAGACACAGGGAGAACACACTACACTCCTCACAGACAGTCACCCGGAGGAAACCCACACAGACACAGAGAGAACACACCACACTCCTCACAGACAGTCACACGGAGGAAACCCATGCAGACACAGGGAGAACACACCACACTCCTCACAGACAGTCACCCGGAGGAAACCCACGCAGACACAGAGAGAACACACCACACTCCTCACAGACAGTCACCCGGAGGAAACCCACGCAGACACAGGGAGAACACACTACACTCCTCACAGACAGTCACCCGGAGGAAACCCACACAGACACAGGGAGAACACACCACACTCCTCACAGACAGTCACCAGGAGCGGGAATCGTACCCACAACCTCCAGGTCCCTGGAGCTGTGTGACTGCGACACTACCTGCTGCACCGCCGTGCCGCCCAAAGACATAACATGCCACACATTTTCTGTAACAATATTAATTCTATGTGTAAATAAATTTCGATTACGTAAAAGAAAAATTGCGTGAAAATAACTGCACTGAGCTTAAATAATTATGATGAAGATATGATGTAATAATTATGATGGGCCTCCAAAGGAATCACATTTGTGGCTACTACAACTTTATCATTTCAACTGATTCGAATTCATGGTCATAAAAAATAACCACATACACAGAAGACAAAACACATGGAATCATAAACACGAATCAAAATGCAGTGTATTAAAAACTAATAAATATCACAATCCATAGCCTGAACTGAATCGAGCACTGGACACAACGTGTGCATAACACAAAAAGTTAACGGCAAAATATATTCACTTACACATAGAGGAGGCCCACACCAAACTGCAGGCTGCTGGAAGGAAACAAAATAAATGTGTGTCAGCTTGAAAAACAAAATATTTGCCAGCACTATTTAAAACAGGCTTGGTGAAAACAAAGCTGTATTATATAGTAAATCATAAACCTTAAATTATATTATGCTATTCTCCTGTGCAATTAGACCATTATAAAATCCATATCACACACAGCAATTCAATAAACTTAACCCTCTCTCTAAAAATACCCTTATATTGAATTTTTTTTACATAATAGTCCTGCAGAACAGATCCCACCTGTCAAAAATAAAATACTGAAGAGATGAAGGCTGGCAGAGGCAGCCATGCCGTGTTGTCAAAAACCTGTTACTTTGTCAAGCAAATTAAAAACGAGTCCAGCTCCTTTGTAAAAATAGGTTTGAAAAATCCATTACTTTTCCACAGCATTGGATGCCATTGCTGCTGAAGCTTCTTGCTGTAAATACGAAACACAAATTACACTGAGCGCAGACATAGAAAACAGACAAAAACTAGGTTTCGCATAAACAGACTTGAATGCTGAGACTTTACAAGTAAAATTTGGGAACCCCTGCTCTAATAACTGTGTTGTCGAATGTCTTAGTGAAAAGTATGTCCACAACTTCAACAGACAACACCCTTCTACACGTTTTATTAATATTATTATTACATATTATTTTTCTATATAGACAGATAGATAGAAGTGCACCAAAATAACAACAGCCTTACAATCTTATACAGTCTTACTTAGTGCACAAACAAATATACGTGTTCTGATTAAGAATTAAGTTGTGTTCCTTCTAAATATTAATAATAATAATTATAATAAACATTCCATAAGACTGTAGATATAATAGCCCCAACATATATTTTCATCACGTATAAAAAACAACAGTAATCTGCCCTAACAACTGTAATTCACTGGGTATTATTAGATTAATTCACAATTTTAAATAAATCTTTAAAAAATGTATTCCCCTAAAGCACCCTTCCTCTCTGTGCTGTTTCCCGAGTTTTTTTTTTGAGGCTGAACTCAGCCAGGTTCCGCCTGCTCCGGGACATTTCTCAGCAGTGACGCAGACTCCACTTCAGTTTCGGTTCAAAACCACAAAACCTTCACGGCGAAACGGCCCTGAAACACTTTTAACCCGAGCCAGACCGACTCCATACCCGTCCATGTCGTCTCTGGGTGTGAGAGTTCGCTCTAAACGGGTTTTAAATCTCAATAAAGTCGCTTTGTCGCAACACTTCCCGGAGTCTGTGAGCTGAGCTAAGCTAACGCCGCCCAGCAGCTGCTCGGGTTTATTTACCGTCTCTCTCCCTCGAAACCGGAGCGACACTCCAGACACTCCTCGGTCCAGGACCCCCCTGAAGGAGAGTTCAGACTTCGTGTAAAGCAGAGATAGGCAGCGTACAGCTCCTACCTTTACTCCGTCCTTTCCAGTTGTTGACATTCGCTCTCCTCCGCTTCCGCGTCCGTCTGATACAGATCAGCGGCCTCCCACCAACCCTCTGATGACGTCACCGCGTATGTGACGTCGCGTCCAGAGCCGAGCTATGCTCTGAATAAGAAACAGAAGAGTGACTGTCCTTCACACGGAGGTTGCCTTTCTTTAAACACGTGCCCTTTATTGTGTTATGATTCAATACACATTATTTGACTAAATACGTTCCATTCAAAAACTTTTTGCTGAGCAATGAAAAGACAATATAAAAGCAATCATTTACTGCACGAACAAGAAAGAGTTGAGACTATTATTTTGTCTGTGTTATGATAGTTGATCTATATCAATCTATTTTTCTGTCTCTGAAGGTAGGATGAGTTCTGTGTTCTTGTATTACACCAAACCATAACTGCAAAACGGATTATTTAATTTTACTCTGAATAAATGGGATTAAACCTATAAAGAAGAGGATGTTTCTCAAAATCTAAATAGAAATCCGTTCATTTGTGACTCTGGACGCCGTGTAAAATACAGAATAGGCGCAGACACCTGTCCGAACTAAACACTAGGTGGTGCTGTGGTGCTGTGTAGAACACAATGTCGTTTTAAAACTCATAAAAGTAAGAAAAGAAACGAAAAGTTGTGCAAACTATCGAACGCTTTCCCTGATGCCACAGGCCAATAAAAGCATGCTGACGAACATCAGATTTTGTCTAGAGCCTTACACTGGTAGAGAGTTTCCAGATGTGAAAGCAGGATTCAGGAATAAAGATATCTTCAGATATGTACGCTATATTATGGAAAAGACTAAGGGATTCATGAAGTAAACAAGTTTCATTTCTCTAAAGCAAATCATTTGAGTGTTCTGACTACACAAATTATGGGATGCCCACGGGAATATGGGAATACTGGAGCATTTTATGGTTCTAATGGGGAATATCCATCAACAAGCCACAGTCATGATGTAAATGAACAGACTGGGCCCACATTGGCCAAACTGTGACTCAATGCTGCATTCTGTCGCCACATCTGTTCATACACTGGAGGGAGGAGGGCGGCATGGTGGCGTCACACAGCTCTAGGGGCCTGAAGGGTGTGGGTTCGATTCCCGCTCCGAATGACTGTCTGTGAGGAGTGTGGTGTGTTCTCCCTGTGTTTCCTCCGGGTGCTCCAGTTTCCTCCCATAGTCCAAAAACACACGTTGGTAGGTGGATTGGTGACTCAAAAGTGTCTGTAGGTGTGAGTGTCTGTGTTGCCCTGTGAAGGACTGGTGAAGGACTGGCCTTGCACCCAATGATTCCAGGTAGGCTCTGGACCCACCAAGACCCTGAAATTGGATAAGGGTTACAGATAATGAAGGGATGTGAAGGGCAGAAAGAATATTAATGCTTTTGAACTTTGGTGTTGGAGAAGGTCTTGGAGTACCTCAGACAAAAAGAAGATAAGCAAATGAATCCTGGACCAAATCAAGCCTCACCTTTCACTACAATCTCAGATAACCAAACTGGAGCTCTCTTATTGCAGACACATTATGAGAAGATCCAACACACTGAAAAATCTGTTTAGAATGTTTAGAAGTGTTGAAAGTAAAAGATAAGAGAATGGGTGAATACAATCAAATTATTATGAATTATGTATGAGCCATTAAGGAGCCTGAAGACTAAAACAGAAGACAGAATGTTCTGGAGAAAAATGCTCCATAAGGTCAACAGTAGTCAGAATCATCTTGATGGAACTAAGCAAAAATATTAGTATTAATTTTTTTTTTACCTGTATAAATTTTCATTTATTCATTAATTGTCTATAATCACTTATCAGGTTCAGGGTTGCCAGTCCTTCACAGGGTGACACACACACTTGCACATTCATTCACACCACGGACACTTTTTGAGTCACCAATCCACCTACCAACGTGTTTTTGGACTGTGGGAGGAAACCGGAGTACCCGGAGGAAACCCACGCAGACACAGAGAGAACACACCACACTCCTCACAGACAGTCACCCGGAGGAAACCCACGCAGACATAGAGAGAACACACCGCACTCCTCACAGACAGTCACCCGGAGGAAACCCACGCAGACACAGAGAGAACACACCGCTCTCCTCACAGACAGTCACACGGAGGAAACCCACGCAGACACAGGGAGAACACACCACACTCCTCACAGACAGTCTCCCGGAGCGGGAGACTCAAACCCACAACCTCAAGGACCCTGGAGCTGTGTGACTGCGACACCTTCCTGCTGCGCCACCGTGCCGCCCTGATTGGGTATCAATTAATGATGAATTAATTAAATGATGAATTAATTAATCCTCCATCTCTCTGTACCTTTCTGGCACAAGCTCAGTGAGAAAGGTCTGACAAAGATGTGCTGATAAGTATAAAGGGCCAGGAAAACTTAAGGAGAGGGAGAAAGAGAGAATTTGGTATTATTTGCTGTTTATAATGTTATTTTGTGAGGATAAACAGTGAGAAGGCCAAACTGCCCTCTGTCCTGGGGTTATAATTGGTTTGCTCCAGCTGGATTTACCAACTATTGCTAAAAACTTTGGATAGGGCCTTTGGTCTTTTGCACAAAGGAAACATAGCACATGTTACTGTTAAACAAGCTGAAATATTAAGCTATTTGATCTCAGCACACAGTTCTCTCGTCTTCCACACCATTTTCCCATACAATTGCTGTATGACTTTCTCCTCATTAAAAGAGTTTCAGGCTGAAGTTCTTGATGCATCAGCAAAGTGTATTAAATAACAACAGTTTTCCAAAGTAATCCTGATGTCATGCGTCTATGCTTCACGTTTGTATACAATACTATAGATGGTACATACCTAAAGAACCAAATAAATACCTAAGTTGCTTCCAGATTTGCACTCTCAACCATACTTTTTGAACATTTTGAAACGTTTGTTTGATGCAAATTTGGTACCAATTATTTTGACATGCTCATTGCAAATTACACTATTCACTCTGATATTAGCCCATGCCAAATTTTTGGTGAGTCTGTGTAAACATGCACATTCTGGAGTCTGCCATGGACTGGGAAAATCAGTCAGGACCCCAGAACCCATGGAAGATGTTGTATTTGCATTGCTCCTTACACTTGTTCACAGTGTGTGAATGCACGTTCCACTGCTGAATGGGGTTGATATTAATATATTTAGCCCAGTTAAGCATTCTGTCAGATTAGAATGTCTTTACACATCAGGTTACTGTATGTTAAGAGCATAACATAGTACATAGCACAATTTGAAAATCTGGATTTCTTTTTTTGTTAGGCACACCTACCATGTATATATGCTAATTACACTGCTATCTGATTACATTTTAAAGATAATTAAATTGGAACATAAGCTAAGGCCATTTAAATTCAGATTCAGCAAATCTAAGATTGACAAATGCCCAATATATCTGTTTTGTAGAACGCAAAATTTATACAGGGGAGGCACAGTGGCGCAGCCACACAGCTCCGGGATCCAGGGCTTGTTGGTTCGGGTGACTGTCTGTGAGGAGTGTGGTGTGTTCTCCCTGTGTCTGCGTGGGTTTCCTCCGGGTGACTGTCTGTGAGGAGTGTGGTGTGTTCTCCCTGTGTCTGCGTGGGTTTCCTCCAGGTGACTGTCTGTGAGGAGTGTGGTGTGTTCTCCCTGTGTCTGCGTGGGTTTCCTCTGGCTCTGGACCCACCGTGACCCTGAATTGGATAAACGGTTACAGATAATGAAGGGATGGATGGTTATGTAATACTGTGGTATACTCCGCTCCTTTATATTTAATGTTTTGCAGGCATCAAATTAAATATTTGTGTAGATTTACAAAATAAAATCAAGTTGTTCATTGCAAATATTTGGAAAACATTTTCCTTGCTGATAAAGTAGACAAGGTCATTTTAATGGAGAATGTTGAGTATTTAATGCACTTACTTAAAATCACAAAAGTGTTGCGAGGGGCGTTCGAACTGCACACGACCGTTTATTAAAACCACACGTTGTTGGACTGAGCTGATGCTCCAAGCGAGGGGAGGGGAGTGGAGGGGGGGTGAGGGGAGTGGGGTGAAACTTTTTTCTTCCCTCTCTCTTTCCGCACTGCTTTAGGAAGAATAGCACGAAACCCTCTCCGGCCCTTCACACAGCAGACAGAGAGTAGAGGGAAAGAGCACAGACAAGACGAGACAAGCTGTAGCTTCACCATGTTTACGGACGACTCTCAATCTCTTTGACGGTTTTTTTAAACACAGAACTAAGTAGATTTTTTTCATATTCTTTAATCTCTGCTAACTGTCTACGTTGTTATTCCCAGCCTAGCGCTCAAGTGGTTTTTTTTTTCGTTTTGCGTTAGAAAGGGACACGTTTCGGGATTCTTTTCGTCGTTTGGAATGTTTTGATTCTGGAAAAACAGAGACAGACTCATCAGGCAGAAGAAGGCGGAGGGAGAAAGTTGTTTTTTTGTGTGTGTGAGCGTTTTTGGAAGCTTGCAGAAATGTTAAGGCCAGCGCTGCTGTGTTTGGTGACCACCCTGCTACTGACCGATAAAGGAAACGGCGAGAAAGAAATCAGACCCGAGGTCAGTACCATTGGGACACGATATTAACGAATGTCTAACAACCAACGGCTCCCTCCTCGCTGTGGAGTTTACCTCAGGAGAGTCATGAAACGTCTTCTCGTAAATATCATTCATTCTTAGACAAAGAGTAGTGCAGCTCATGGCTGGAAAATAGACACAGAAACATAATTAAACATCTCTGGTGTGAAAAAGCCAAACCTCAAATCTTAAAAGGTGTGTAGGAGTGATTCTTAGACATTTTGTGAAGGACCTAACTGCTGGGAAATGTGAGAGAAAACTCATTTAAGTCGCTAAAGTGTTTTAATTCGCGGTTTGGTGTTTGTTAGATGTAACAGATCAGTATTTAGCTTCAGTAAAACAGAACTCAATGGATACACACGGCAAAGATATTTTTGTTTGGCCGTTTTAACCGTTTGGTTCGATTATTTATATGGGATGGTCAATGAATCGATTCTTAAAAGCATCGCGAGTCTGAATCGATTCACATAATGCCATACAATGACTTTTCTGGAGACTGGCTTTCCTCTTCTGTAAAATAAACTCACCACACCCAGAAATACTATACAGCGGGGTATTTTAGTGCAGTCTACTTTTCTGGCACTTTTTAAAAAAAAATGAATATCAGTAGTCAAGCCGTGTGAATACATATACACAGTTCGTTTTACTGTCCATAATATGAGACAAAGAACACATTTATTTTATATTTTTTTTATTTTTCTCATTTTTTAGATTGTAGTTCCTACAAAGTAGATAAGGTACACTGAAGCTACACAGCGTAGAGGCAACACTCCAGTTTTACTAAGGTACTAATATCTCCCATACAGGAAAATATCATAATGCAGACTACAGACACGGCTAAAAAGAAATGCAGACCATTGACTTTAAAACAAAACTAGTGAATCAGAATATAGTTGAATCATCTCCCAAGGTGCAATGATAATCCCACTTCCCACAATCCACTTTGATTTTTCTATGCTGATATCTAAACACTTCACTCTAGTTGAATATCTAAAAAGGAAACGACAACGGTAACATCACATCTGTAATACTAGGCCTTATTATAGGCTAGGTTTGTTACAGTGCATTATATTATTATACATTTATTATAATACAGTGTTTTTTTTTTCCAGTCCATACCTTTAAGCTGATATCTGCATCATACTAACATACATAGACACCAGTACATGGATTGTAGTGCTGTATTATAAAAGCCCCATGTACTATATGAGTAATATGTGCAGTCTATAATAAAGCAGATAATACTTTCTGCTTAAAAATCAGAAAAAGCAAAATGCCTTTTTGAAAGGCTGTAAAGTACAGGAAGAATTTTCATGTAGCAACATGAAGTGGCAAAGAATGTCTAATCATGGCATGAGCGATTGAGTTCTAAGCATGTTTAATAAGGTGATTCAGATATTCAAACTAAAACATCAGTACAAAACTAATGGGAAGCCTCTTTTTTGTACCTTAAAATATTTTAGGACATGTAAAGTCACATGTTTGAATCATTTTACTTTCTAGATAAAGAGTCCAAAATGCATAGAAAAAATATAACTTTAAAAAATAATACCTGACACGAATGTCAGAGAGGAGTTGGTGTGTTCTCCTTGTGTCTGAGTGGGTTTCCTTCGGGTGACTGTCTGTGAGGAGTGTGGTGTGTTCTCCCTGTGTCTGCGTGGGTTTCCTCCGGGTGACTGTCTGTGAGGAGTGTGGTGTGTTCTCCCTGTGTCTGCGTGGGTTTCCTCCGGGTGACTGTCTGTGAGGAGTGTGGTGTGTTCTCCCTGTGTCTGCGTGGGTTTCTTCCGGGTGACTGTCTGTGAGGAGTGTGGTGTGTTCTCCCTGTGTCTGCGTGGGTTTCCTCCGGGTGACTGTCTGTGAGGAGTGTGGTGTGTTCTCCCTGTGTCTGCGTGGGTTTCCTCCGGGTGACTGTCTGTGAGGAGTGTGGTGTGTTCTTCCTGTGTCTGCGTGGGTTTCCTCCGGGTGACTGTCTGTGAGGAGTGTGGTGTGTTCTTCCTGTGTCTGCGTGGGTTTCCTCCGGGTGACTGTCTGTGAGGAGTGTGGTGTGTTCTCCCTGTGTCTGCGTGGGTTTCCTCCGGGTGACTGTCTGTGAGGAGTGTGGTGTGTTCTCCCTGTGTCTGCGTGGGTTTCCTCCGGGTGACTGTCTGTGAGGAGTGTGGTGTGTTCTTCCTGTGTCTGCGTGGGTTTCCTCCGGGTGACTGTCTGTGAGGAGTGTGGTGTGTTCTTCCTGTGTCTGCGTGGGTTTCCTCCGGGTGACTGTCTGTGAGGAGTGTGGTGTGTTCTCCCTGTGTCTGCGTGGGTTTCCTCCGGGTGACTGTCTGTGAGTAGTGTGGTGTGTTCTCCCTGTGTCTGCGTGGGTTTCCTCCGGGTGACTGTCTGTGAGTAGTGTGGTGTGTTCTCCCTATGTCTTCGTGGGTTTCCTCCGGGTGCTCCGGTTTCCTCCCATAGTCCAAAAAGACACGTTGGTAGGTGGATTGGTGACTCAAAAGAGTCCGTAGGTGTGAGTGAATGTGTGTGTGTGTGTTGCCGTGTGAAGGACTGGTGCCCCCTCCAGGGTGTGTTCCCACCTTGCGCCCAATGATTCCAGGTAGGCTCTGGACCCACCGCGACCCTGAACTGGATAAGGGTTACAGTTAATGAATGAATGTCAGACATGTATTATCCCAAGGAGCTGATATATTAAAGTAGTTTGGGTGTAAACAGTGTAAAAACTATTAATGTTATCACAAGTGTGCGCCCCCTTCAGGAACGAATGTTTTATGCTTTGCACAATTTACATAAAAAGCATAAGGTAAATTTCGCAGACAGGGATTAAGCCTAGAGCTGAACTAAATTACACAGACTACAGGGATTCACCTCTGAAAATCCTTTTTTAGCCTAGTACCAGTCTGTGCCTGGGAAATCAGCTCTGACAGTAATAGAACGTCTGAGGCTGACATCATCTCCGTGTGTTACACACAACCTGTGATCAAGCTGCTAATGTCTGCTCCAGAGATGTCTGTCTGGTGGAGACATGCACATGAAGGGGAAAAGAAGAAAGTTAGAAAGAAAGTAAGATAGAGTTGAATGTTTATGTATTGGAGCTGTTGCCTCCAGCCAAACCATTTAACCAGGTTTAGAAGGAGTGCACGAGGAACCCGACACTCTTCTCTATATCTTGCTCATCCATTTTCCATCCTTTTTCCACTGCAAGAAGCAGCCAAGGAGGGTGGAAAATTCAAGCTATTTTGCAGACGATAACAACTAGAGTCACACGGGAGTCATGTGATCGGAGCAAAAGGTCACAGCCAAGGTCAAATCCCAGATGACAATGCACATGCTCGCTCTTTTGATCCTACATCTACTCAGGATAAAAGAAGCATGTGTCGAACAAGTGTTAGTAGCTGCTAACGCTAGGTGTTGTTCAAAAGCCTGAATACAGACACTGGTGCCTTGAGTTTGATACAGATTTTTAAATCTAACTTTTTCTGAATACAGAATATTGTAGGGTTAAAACGAACAATAAATTTAGTTATATACAGTACACACCTCCTCATCAGTGATTGGTGGAGTAGAGCTAGTCACTGTATAGAACTGTGTACCAGCCCCTACCTCTACACAGCCCCAGTTACAGTCTCAAACACATTCAGAAGAGAGCGGTTCTACAGATTAACTCTCGACGAGGCCACAGCTGTTCACTGAAAACCGTTCCAGGTGACGACCTCATGAAGCCAACTGAGAGAACGCTGAGAGTGTGCGAAGCTGCCATCAAAGCAAAACTGGGCTACTTTGAAGAGTCTAAGTTTAAAACATTCCTATTTTATATTCAAATTTGTTTAACATCTTTTTGTCTACTACAAGTGCTCTTTCATAGTTTTAATGCCTTCCATATTCATTAGAAAAAACATTGAATGAGAAGATGTCAACATTTTTGCTGGCAAAAAAACATTGGATGCAACACTAGATGTTGCTTAAACTCGAAACGTGTTGTGCTGGAAATGTGTGTACTTAATTGCAGGCAAATTAAAAGAGAACCACACAAACTTCAAGAAGCACTGATGTAATAACATTTACAGAATATAATTATAACAGTCAGACGTCAGTGTAGATTTTGAAACATGCAAACGTACTGCCTCACAGTACTGCTAAAGACTATTTTATTGAAGTGTGGTATAAAATGGTATATAATTCTTGCAAAACTCAGTAGCAGGTATGACCCAATTATAGGAAGTGTGGACCAGTGCTTATATCTGATGTTTTCTACGTAGAACTCCGTAATTCCACTACATAAACATTTATGGACTGAAGAAACTGTGGCTACGTTTAATTTATGTGTGTGTATTTTAGCATAATAGCATCACCTAACTATTTGTCTCTTCTGGAGTTACAATAAAAGCACCAATATCAGTTTGAAATAATGATAAAAACTAAATATTTATTTGCCACTGCTGATACAGACACTGTGCTTTTTCCTACTCAGTTCATGTAAATGTTTGAATTTATATATATTAGTATCTAAAACACAAATATTTTTAGTAGTTTGTTTAGAAAAAATAATACCTTGGGTCTACACGACATAAACACGCATTTAATCTGGCTTTAGTCTGTCATTTTAACGAGCTTTAGAGAGTACCTTTTACAAAAAAACAAAAACAAAATTGAACTGTAAGCAGCAACCCCCTTGATCTCAAATTATCTTTTATCCCTGTGTAATATATATCTTTGAATTTCATTAATTTCCTGGATTGAGGGCCAGTATTTGGGGGGGTGGGGTTTATTTTATTTTATTTTTTTTTGTTTTTTTTTTAGGAAATATGCAAAAGTATAGACCTACTGCTGTTGTTACAGGTGCCGTTGTTGAGATTTTATAAGGGAAAATGTCATAGAGCTTATGGAAAACAGCTGGATGATTTTCTCTCTCTCTCTCTCACTCTGAGTTTCTCTCTTTCTCCCTTGCTCTTTCTCTATCTGTCTCTCTCTCTCTCTTGCTCTTTCTCTCTCCCTCCCTCTCTCTCTCTCTCTCTCTCTATCTCTGAGTCCCCCCCCCCTCTCTCTCTCGCTCTGAGTTTCTCTCTCTCTCTTTTGCTCTTTCTCTCTCCCTCCCTCTCTCTCTATCTCTGAGTCTCTCTCCCCCCCCCTCTCTCTCTCTTGCTCTTTCTCTCTCCCTCCCTCTCTCTCTCTCTGAGTTTCTCTCTCTCTCTTGCTCTTTCTCTCTCCCTCCCTCTCTCTCTCTCTCTCTCTCTCTCTCTATCTATCTCTGAGTCTCTCTCTCTCTGTCTTTACCACACAGCCTGAAACTCTTAGATGATGTATTTATCCCCAAGTAGTATTACAGATGTTGTAACTGTACTGGATTCCTCTGCTCTGCTCTTGCTCTTTGTTTGTCTTAAAGAGGCTGCAATAGTTTGTAAATGTGTTGTGTAGTTTCTAAACACTAACATATCCGTGTATGTATTTTTGTGATCATTTCATAACATCAGCCATCAAAGTATTTTTAATATGTAAACTCCTGCTGATCAAAATAGGCTAATGTCGGCTCTGAGAAGTCCACTTTCCCGATCAAAACACTTTCTTTAAGTATTCTGTTTAACCAGGAGATCACTGATCACTTTTACGAGGGAAACCTGGCCATTTAACTCATTATAAGTGACAGGGACAATGTCAGTAAACAGTGTAGATCCAAGCATGAAGATGAACCGAATGTGATGTCTGTAGGCCATGGATCCAGTGTAATTTTGACACACTTTCAAGCTTTTAAAACAATCATAAACCTAGTAAGTTGTTTGTAAAATGTTCCTCCTCCAATAAAGTTATATTATATTATATTATGTCAGTGCTGGTTGGTGTGTGAGACCTGGTTAAAAGTTATTGGCTTGATTTTACTCTGATTTTCAGGTGTGTGTTAATGGGACGGTGTAAATAGGTCGGTGATGTGGGTCACTATGCACCCAGGCAGTGTGTGAGACACAGTCTTGGGCGCTGATGACCACAATTCTGTGATTTTTCCATTGGCACAAAGCTGAAGGGAGCAACTGAGTCAGTCCGTCTCCCTGCAGTTCAAAATTCAGCTCTCTCCCCCCCCCCCAACACACCTCCCTTTCTCTCTCTTTCTTTTAAACCTCCTGCTTTATTTCCAGTCTTCCAGCATTTTAGCTTTTTGTTCTTCTTATCTTCACGAAGGTTTGTCTTTACATTCTAGTATCTCCTTCTGTCGATAGTAATTACCAAACGAAAGGATATCAGATGATCTTTAAAAACCACAAAGGCTTTTTCACTGGAAACTCTTACAGCAGTGATGTCTCTTCCAGAAAGTTGGTGTTGAGGAGCAAGTCTCTTTGCTGGCTTCTTGCTTTGTCATGTGATCCCACAATTCCAAAAGATGTTGCAATAGTGCAAAACATCCTGCCGTCTTCTCAAAAACACAGTTTTCCCAACACTCACGACTGTATTTTCCTCGTAAAATTGTGAGGGATTTTAGAGCTCTTAGATTTGTGAAAAGCAGAAGGAGGTCTTCATTGAAACCTTGAGCTTTTTCGAGGAAACAGATGTCTACCTTGCTGGCGCAGATATAAGTGAAGTCATAGCATATGGTTGTGTTTAGAGTCAGATGTGGAACTCTAGTAATCTTTTTTTTATTATTATTATTATTTTTTAACTATTAGTTTACCTCTTTCGTTTATTAATCATAAATCATTTTATTATCTATGTATTACTGCATTTTTACTTCTTTTATTTCATATGTATATTGACATAAGGACCCTTTTCTAACCCTGGAAAGCACCAGTTTCCATGATCCACGAGTTCTAGTTTTGTACTGAGAAGATGGACAGACTTTTCAGAACAAGTTTAATTACCTTTTTAGTAACTTTCAGGAAGTCTTTTTCATTCCTAGTAAAGACAAAGCCTTCATCTTTGAGCAGGGCTCTTTGGCCTGATCTGAGTTCAGTACCTGAAAGTAATGCCAGTCATGAATAAAGGCTGCCTAGACTAAGTGAGACTCAATAAAGGCTACCTGTCTGTGCGGGCAGTGTCTGACACACTGACCACAGTGATTCGCTCTTCTCCGGTCAGTGGAGCTGGCAAGGGTTTCTAAATAGAACCTTTGACGTTCACCGCTGGGAGTTACTCAGCCCTGGTGCATGCTGGGATTGCTGGCAAGACTAATAGGAGACCTGAGGCTTCAGTGAGCCAGAATAGACCGGGATAGAGGCATACAGGGAAAGAGAGCGAGAGGAAACGGCTGGGGTGTAGAGAAAAAGAAATGGAAGCGCCTATAAGAGTGAACTGGAAAAAAAAGTGAAGATAGGAGAGAAAGTGGAGAATTGCAAGATAAACAATGATTATGTGGAAAAGGTGAAAGGGGAATGCACGAGGAATAAAAGCAAGAACAAAAGGAAGAAAATGTGAGAGGGAAAGAAAGACAAGAGAGAGCAAGGGGAAAGCTTATTCATTTCTCTGAACTTGAAGAGGGAGTGTTTTCTCAGCCTAGGGAGAGTGACCACAGCATGGCCTCGATACACAGGGAGCAGTCAGAGAGAGAGAAAGAGGGATGGAATGAGAGAGAAAAATGAAACACTACAGCATAGTACGGTACTCTGTACTCACTTATGTAACTCTGTCCATAAAGCCTTCTCCCATCGGAAAATGTATAATATCAGAGTCAGCAGCATAGTGTGTTCTTTGATACAGTCATTTGTAGCTTATCAGAGTAAACTTCCAGAATAAGACAGGTTTATTTACATGGAATTATGGAATGATTCAGCACTGTCATACTTTACTGAAGGCTTTAACCTGAAATAATGAGCTACCATCAATGATTTAAATGTATTTCTTTGAATGTAACCGTAAAATTGACAATGAAAAAAGTTATTAGAACCCATTATGCAGTTCATAAAATAATATTTCACCATTGTACACTTGTTGCAGTTATGAGTTTCTGTTAAAGGCTAAGCACCACTTAATGGACCTCCATGAATATTCCACATTATTGTAGTCACTGACAGATATAAGTATGAATTAAAATGAAAATAGCAGCTTAATTTGCTTTAAAACTGACAATTTTATTAAATTGACGGAAAAACCCGAGCTCGCTACGGAAATTCTCGAACGCAACCGTGACGTCACTGGTGGACAACAGCTGAACAACGCCGCGGTAAAACACCGTTATGACTGACTGTTATGACAGTATCTAGCTAAATAACCAACATTATTCATGACAATAGCCTAGCAATAAGCTAAACTCAAATGTAGAGGTACCGTTATTCTTGTAAATGTGATCGAAGTCGAACTCGAATTCATCCGACACTATAAACCTCCGTAATGCAGCTACGTAGCCGAGTATAATCTGAGCCACCGAGTTTAGCGAGTCAAGCTAACGTTAACTAACACCAACTAAAACAGGCGAAGTGAGTGTCCTTACCCTGTTTACCTCCATGTTACAGAGGCTCTTGAACACCTTTCGTTGGTGTCCTTACATGCCCATATTGTTGGAAAAGTGCCAGTGAAATGAGCTACAGATAACGGAGTGAGCGGATGGTCCTTTCCAAAGTGCCCGTTTAAAGTGGACAAATTTAGTCCATTTTCTGGATATTTTGGGATCTTTGGGCCATTTGTTCACAGATGTCCCACTGTACATTGAATGATTGCAGCCAAAAACAACACACCTTTTCGTCATTTTGCATTAAATTAAGTGCAGCTTCTAGAGTTGTTGTCCACCATCTATGTCACAGGCAAGACGCCTATTAGAGTTTCCCAACACCGTTGGGGGGGGGGGACCAACGGTCTTTTAAACCTTATTCCTTCAATTAGTAAGAAATAACATGTTTTCTGACTCTCAATAAACACAAGTTAGGAACTCAAACTCCACTGTGTTTATTTGTTTGACACTTTCATAGAGCTGCTGCTTAGCCTTTAAATGATTGACTTGAAATGCTCATTTTAGTTCATTTTCCTTTCTGTATTGTACAATGCTGTTAGATAATCTTTCAGACCCATAGTGTTATTTATTCACAGTGGAAGAACAGACAGAAAACCTGTGGATTTAAAACGGTAGAAATTTGATTGTGTCCTGCCTCTCCATAATAAAATCATGTGGTATTCCTCTCAGTGTTAAGTCAACACTAATAGTGCTGATTTAACACTGGTTTTTCACCTTTTTCACCAATAATCGTTGGACTTTCCCTTTACTTTTTCTCGTATATGATTCTCATTGACTACACTTCGGGTTTAGGGACATTTTTGTGAACAACATGCTGTAATTATGGTCAAATGACCATAGCACGCAGCTTCTTGTAGATTATTGCTATATCATCATTCGTAAAATGACCAGAAACCGAGCACATTTGTCATATATGAGTCAGTTTATGATGCTACTGAAGGTGCTTACACAAACTGTTTTAAGTGTTGATTACTTAAGTAAATTTGTGCTGACATTCTGTGTACTCAGTGTTGGAGCCAAATTAAACAGTAAATTATGCATTTGAGCCAGTTTGTATTGAGCTCATGACTGTCTTGAACTCCTGGATGTCTAGCCTGCTAATGTTTTTCTTAAGGCCCACCACTCCCTTGTGCAGTATATTCCATAAATATGCCTCCTTCATGCAAGGACTTGAGATGATGGAGTTTTTTCCAGCAATGCAACAAGCTTGGGGCCAAAATACAATGAGAAAGTTTCACTGACACACTTGATGTTATCTGTATTTATCCCCAGTGAACCCTTGTGAGCTTTTATCCCTCTATGAGAAACAGGGTGGGGATGGAGTGAGAACGCTAGAGAGTGAGAGAAAGAGAAAGAGAAAAGGAAAGAAATAGAGAGAGCAATTGTGAGGTTTCGGGGCCTGAAGGATTACTAAAGAATTCTGTGTAATATCGCGGACCGAGTTTGTGGTCAGAATGGAGACAGAGGCTGAACCATAAAATGGAGCGTCCACACATGCACACACATAAACACCCACACAGACACAAACACACACACAAAACACATACACCATCTGTTTGATTTGTAATGGAAATTCTGTTTAGACTCTATTCAGGGACATTTGCCAAAAACCATGAGAGTTTTTTTGTTGACCGTGCTTTGACACAGGAGCTGATTTACAGATGTAGTTTTAGATTTTTTGGGGGGGCGTATGAGGGGGCAAGATGGGGCAAATCCTCTTCAGTGTGAATAGATTGAAAGCAATAGCCCATTGCAGGGCATCAAGCCCATTCCCTGTTATTCCCATATTCATATTTGTGGGCAATTTCCTTTTAAAGTTGTTGTTTATTAAGTTAACAAAGATGACTATTAAAACTGTTGGGACTCTACTTTAATTGTGAAATGAAGTGTAACACAAATCTCAGTGTGTAATTGGAGAACTACACACAAGTGGATTGTTTCAGGTCAAAACCAAAGTGTCCCATTTTTGTAATATATTTCAAGAATATGGAAAAGAGTTTTTTAAATGTGTTTATTTATTTATTTTCATAATGAAGGGGCTGGATTATCTTATATTGAATCTCAGAAAAATGACTTGTGCTTAAAATGGATGGTTCAGTGACAGCACACGGAGTATTGTTTCTAAACAGACTGCTGACGATGAGTGGATGCGCCGTTTGTGGACATTTCTTTTCATTTTTTGGAGAAGGATCTTCTGAACTTGTTTTAATTTGGTGAAAAGTGCACAATGCAGAATGCAACCATAATCAAAGGTCGAGGTAGAGAGGCTAGATTACAGGACTTCCTTAGTTATGATGACATACATAACAGAAGTAAGTGCGTGTGTGTGTCTACTAAACCACTAGTGTGAGCATATTCCGGTTAAAAGCTTTATTTAGCTGTTCTTAAGTCATGTCTCGTTTTATCCACAAATAAAGGAAGTTTATGAGGATGTGATACTTGAATGCTTCATACTTTAGACTCATTGTGCACCCAGACAACCAGAAGATGTAATTATATTTTATGAGTTGTTTAATTCAGCCAGTTTTCTTTGTTCCCCCTCTCTCCTTTTCTCTGTCTTTTCTCTTTTCCCCCCACACTTTGTCTTTCACTCATTTCTCAAATGCTCTGTCTTCTCTCTCTCTCTCTCTCTCTCTCTGTCTGCCCCCCCCGATCTCTCTGGGATCTTAATGTGTATTTTTATAAGGCTGTACTTGCTAACACAGGCTGTTTGAGGTATAAAGAGTTTGGCGTCACTCTACACAGACTCTACACCACCTACACACCTTAAACCTTGAAGCCCACACACAAACTGGATGGACACACACACACACTCAAGTTCAATCAGGGTCATAAGAACACACATATCCTCTTATTCAAGCTCTTATTCAGTTATTGGTAGAAATCGTCATTCATACAGTAATTTTGGTTAATAATTCGCTGTGTTCGTAAGTCTTGGTCACAACTACAGAAGCCTTCCATGACCGCTGACATAGACATACATAAACATAGTTATTCCTGTTATTATTTTTTATAAAGGAAGTTCTTCAGGTCTTTTATTACTGTCACAGTGACTTAATTCTACTGCTATGACAAAGCATACCGTATATTTGACAGTGCCCCTCAGGTCAAGTGAGCCTTTACGACAGAGATATCTGTTGGAATAACTGTTCAATGAGAATCATGTATATCCATGTCCATTTTTAGTTTACTAAATCGTTTGAACAAAATAGAAATGCTCCAGAATTATTTGGAAAAGTAGTCTTTACATTGACTTCCATTAAAAGTTAAGGAGGTTTTTCCTTTCTCTTATAAAGTTGGACAATTTGTTGCTTTAAGTCAATTGTCATGAGATTATGTGGGTGTCAAGTAGAAGTTTTATTGTCCTACAGCAAAATGTTGCCCCAGTTATTTTCATATCTAGTGCAGAGCATCTGAGAAATATATACAAATTCATCAGTTAGAATCTAAGCATTTATTTGGTAAAAAAAGGCATTTGCAGTAGTTCTAAATGGTTTACAGTTTCTGTTAATGGGCTGTTCATATTCTGCTCCAACCGTTTGGAGATGCCTGATAAAATGCCGTCAAATAGAACCTTACTAACCTTAGATATTTTGTCATTGTGTCAGATTGAGGGGTTGACGAATCAATTGAGTGGGAGAACAAAAAACCATAAGGAAACATGCAAGTTGTGAGCTTATTTATTCACCGTTATTACGAGAAGTCATATCTGTGTCTTTTCCTCTCTCTCTCTCTCTCTCTCTCTCTCTCTCAGGCATGGCTGCAGCAGTACGGTTATCTTCCTCCTGGTGATGTCAGAGCACAGGCTATTCGCTCCCCAAAGTCCGTCGTCTCTGCTATCTCTGCCATGCAGAAGTTTTATGGTCTCACAGTCACAGGAACAATGGATCCTGCTACACTTAAGTGAGTCAGACACTCTGCCATTCACAGAACAGGATACAGGTGGTTAATTAAGAGTGCAGTTGGAGGGAAATGAATGCTATTTCCACAAAGCAATATGTTTAATTTGTTTGTTTATTTAATAGAGACAATGTAGACTAATCAGCGTCGTTGTTGATGTAGCCCTTTCCTGAACAGGTTGATGTTTAAACAGGTGAAAAATTATTCCACAAACATTAGACAATAAATAATACTAATATTAAAATGATTGTCGTTGCCTGAAGAATGAAATGATGAATAGAAAATCTCCAGAATTATTTGGAATAAAACCTTTTTAAGAAGTTAAGAAGGTTTTGTCCTTCTTCTGTAAAGCTACTATTTTGGAAGATACACATTTTTTCTTTTGACAAAGATGATATATCACTTTTTTTGTATAGTTTTATAAGCTGTATATTATTATATGCACATGCCACATATAAGTGGGTAATAGTAAATAACTGAGCTTGTTTCCAAGCTACTGACTTAAAAGTCAATGATATGTATGTCTCCATTGCTAGGGCTATGCAACGGCCACGCTGTGGGGTTCCAGACAAGTTTGGTACAGAGCTGAAGAGCAATCTGAGGAGGAAACGCTATGTCGTTCAGGGACTAAAATGGGACAAGAGAGAGATCACCTTCAGGTGAGACATAGAATATTCAGACAACATCCACATAACGTTGTTGATAAAAATGACATTAATTTGAAACAGAGATGTCACATTGCTTGACAAATGCATTTACAATGAACGGAGACAGTGTTTAAATATCATTCATCATCATTTTTGTCAGGAACGTGGAGGTGGACTGACGGAGGCGGACGCACACGCTAAAACACAGTGACTTTATTTACAACCAAAATATAACAAAACAAAGACAGACTAAGAACTAGAGAGAATACTTAAAGACCTAGAAATAGAGAGACTTTGAAAGAATGACCTAGACAGAAAGACATGGACAGAAAGAGAGAACTGGACAAACAGGGAACTGTACAGAGAGAGCTACAGAGGCTAAACTAGAACACAGAACTAAACAGAGTAATACAAATAGACAAACCAAACAACTCACAAAGCACATGGAATAAACAGACAGACCAGGGCTGTGAATCAAATTGAGAAACAGACAAGACAGACAAGCAAACATGGACCGAATCAAAGAACCAACAAGACAGACAAGGGAACTTAAATACACCACACAGACAAGGGACACCTGAAACAGATAACGAGGGGGCAGGGTTGCAAATGAAACACGGACGAGGAGGAGGAACAAAGGCGGGACTAGGGCGGAGACATGAACAATAATAAACAGAGCCAAGTGCTAAGAGAGCACATGGCAGGGAAAACAGACATGACAGGACGAGGGCGTGACAGTTTTATGTACAACCCACCTAATAATATACTATATATAATGTAAATAATCTCATTCATCTTGAAGGCACTTTGAATAGAAAGAGGGACAAAGCATGCAATATGACTTTAACTTTGTGCCTCTATTCCTCAGTATCCAGAACTACACTCCTAAAGTAGGTGAATACGCCACTCAGGAGGCCATCCGGAAGGCCTTCAAGGTCTGGGAGTCAGTGACGCCTCTGAAGTTTCGCGAAATTCCATTCAGTCAGATCAGAGACAGACCTGAGAAGTTTGCCGACATCATGCTTTCCTTTGCTGAAGGTTTCCATGGTGACAGCACACCATTTGACGGGGAGGGTGGGTTCTTGGCCCATGCCTACTTTCCTGGTCAAGGTATTGGAGGAGACACACACTTCGACTTAGCAGAACCATGGACCACTGGCAGTGTTGACCAAGGAGGTAAAAATGAGGTTGCATTACTTAGAACCAAAATGTCAGTGCATATTAAATAGTCTATAGCTACAATTCACAATAAATATGAATAAAATCTGAATAGGTCCGGTCAATAGCCAATAATATGTAATGGAAGACGAGGCTAGCCATGTTCCCTATTACCAGACTCTTATCTGCAAGGGTTTTAAAAACAGTGTTGTACTATTGAGATGGTGGCGAACATTTCCTCGTCTCTAAAACCTCATTACGTCCTCCCTGCCGTCTCAGGTAATGACGTGTTTCTGGTGACGGTGCATGAGCTGGGTCATGCTCTGGGTCTGGAGCACTCAGGTGACCCCTCTGCCATCATGGCTCCATTCTATCAGTGGATGGAAACAGAGAACTTCGTGCTGCCCGACGATGACAGGCGTGGAATTCAGCAGATTTATGGTCAGTCTACTTTCCTTATGCCCCCACCAATGTAGAATAAATTGGGAAGCACTCTTTCTGCTTCCAGTCCGGTTCTTAATGCTCGTGCCGGGCTGTCTAGGCCTTTCCAAATGTCACTCAAGAAATACAGCATCCTCACACTGAGTGACAAATATCATTGAGTAATTCTAGTTTAATGTGTGTACTGAGTATGCAGTGAAAAAATAACACGTTGCTGGTCTGTCACAGACACAAGTATGCAAAACTCAGACTTTAAATTAAGGCTTTGAAATAAGGTTAAACATACATCCTTTCTCTTAAACAGTACATTAAACATTTAAAAATTAATAAACATTTTAAAATTTGAATAAGAATAAGGCTTTATCCACCTTTAGGTGCTGGATCAGGAGATCCTCCCAAACCCCCTGCCCCACGACCCACACGCAGGCCAGACAGGCCCTCTTTTGGACCCGATATCTGTGAAGGCCACTTTGACACCATTGCCATCTTACGAGGAGAGATGTTTGTCTTTAAGGTAATCTGAGACTTTGTGCCTTTACAAACTCTTTTACATAGTTATGAATAAACCAGGAAACCCACGCAGACACAGGGTTGAACACACCACACTCCTCACAGACAGTCACCTGGAGGAAACCCACGCAGACACAGGGAGAACACACCACACTCCTCACAGACAGTCACCCGGAGGAAACCCACGCAGACACAGGGAGAACACACCACACTCCTCACAGACAGTCACCCGGAGGAAACCCACGCAGACACAGGGAGAACACACCACACTCCTCACAATCACCCGGAGGAAACCCACGCAGACACAGAGAGAACACACCACACTCCTCACAGACAGTCACCCGGAGGAAACCCACGCAGAAACGGAGAGAACACACCACACCTGTGTACGGTTTTTTACCAAACTCTTACTCAACACAAATAATTGCACATTGACACCACTCCAGAGTTAAGTTGAATACATGTTGCTAAGAATTTTAATATTCCAGCTATTTTTTCCAGGCCATACAGCATTAAAGACACAGTATTCAGAAGAGAAATTTTGTCACATATGCTATATTCTGAAGTTGTTTATCAACCCACACCCCACACTCCAACTCCCTTGTCTCTCTCTCTCTCTCTCTCTCTCTCTCTCTCTCTCTCTCTCTCTCTCCTGTAGGAGAAGTGGTTTTGGCGAATGCGTGATGGTAAGCCTCAGCAGGGTTACCCCATGCCTATTGGCCACTTCTGGAAGGGTCTTCCACCATCCATCAATGCTGCTTATGAGCGTGGTGATGGCAAATTTGTCTTCTTTAAAGGTACAGCTTAAGTGCTCTCCTTACTCTGTTCATTTCAGTAGTTCATTCATTAATGTTTGCACTGATAAGTTTACTTAGTTTATTATTTTCCTACATCAATTTAGTATCTACTCTCATTGATCATTTAATGTAAAATGTAAATGTATTTTGGGGTTATTTACTAGCGCTAGACTGATGGCTGCTACACAGTTTATGAGCTCCCACTCTACCCCGTCCAACCATGCAAAGGGACCACCACTGGTGTATAGTTTTCAGCACTGAAATGTCAGGTCAATAGTGGTGTTGCAAGAACCATTACAAACACAAACTGTCTTTCTTGCTTTCTGTAGGTGATAAATACTGGGTCTTCAATGAAGCTACTATGGATCAGGGATATCCTAAAACCTTTAAGGAACTGGGCACTGGCCTTCCTAAAGACAGGCTGGACGCTGCCCTCTACTACACTCCCACTGGAAATACATACTTCTTTAGAGGCAATAAGTGAGTATCTGCACATTGAGGAAGTAGAAATGTCTCATGTCTCAAAGGAAGCCACAGGTTACTAATTCTGGCATGATTTTGACCGTCTATGAGCTTGTGTGCAAATTTCCTATGACGTTGTTTCCACATCTGCTTTTGTGTTCTTTTGTCATATATTTATTTTCTTCTTAAAACCCCCCTGATATTTTAACCACCTCCCTCATATTTTACATTACATTACATTACATTCTTTTTTGTTCTGCCCACAGATATTACCGCTTCGATGAGAACACACGCTCTGTAGAATCGGACTACCCCAAACCCATCAGCATGTGGCAAGGAGTGCCTGAAAATGTCAAAGGAGCCATTATGAGTGATGATGGAGGTAAAAAAAAAAACACAGAGGGGTTGACACCTTCACTTTTTTTTGTTTGAGGTGCATAAAAGGGATATGAGTATGTGTTGTGGTCTTTTGATTTCTGCGGGAGGTCCTGATTCAGCTGGGTACATCCTGCCTATGTTGGTGTGTGGGTTCATGTGATGCATGTGCAGTCCAGATGTCCTTATAAGGAAAATGTAGAAATGTTGGTTTGGTTGTTTTTTACTCAATGAATCACACATAAAAATGGCCCAGTGCCACATTTCCTTTCTTAAGAATGGGCCAATTCTTATATTTCTATTGTGGCACAATAAGTACATTGTGCAAATTTACTATCACTCAATGTGTTTAAAAGGTGAACTATGTAAAATTCTTTGGCTAATGAGGTTAAGGTTACTCTTGGGTATATTTTGGGACTTGAGAGCATCTTCAATAGAGCAATAAACATCTTATTAAGAGGTCATTACAAGAAAAATATTATTCAACTTATTTCCGAACAGTTATCTATGAGTCTTTTTAACTAATTGTATAAATATTTCAAGAAATGGTGCTTGAAACAAATGTATCTAATGTAGAACCTCTTTTTCCTTTCTTGTTCTACTCTTTAGTTTACACCTACTTCTATAAAGCCAACAAGTACTGGAAATTCAATAACCATCAGACTAAAGTGGAGGCAGGCTACCCAAAGTCTGTCCTGACTGCTTGGATGGGCTGTGAGGGAGAGGAGCCTAAAAAGAGGACCGGGACGGACGAGGAAGTGATCATCATTGAGGTGGATGAGTCCTCGTGGGGCTTTGCTGGAGGAGCAGCAGCTATAGTGATCCCACTCTTCCTGCTGGCCTGTGTTCTCATTACTCTGGGGGCACTGCTGTTCTTCCGTTGTTATGGTACTCCACGCCGCCTCCTCTACTGTCAGCGCTCCCTACTGGATAAGGTTTAGAGACCGTGGAATGGTAACATAAAGGAAGACAACTGCAATACTTTTTATTTTGGCAAGGGAAAGCATTTGAAGTGTAGTTAATATATGTGTAATCTATCTCATTAAGAGATTGTTGCATTAATATTATATGATGATACAGCTTATTTCTACGTGCTTAACATTACTGCAAGAAATAAATACTTGAAACAATAAAAAATAATATCTTCCTATGGAAGGAGATAATATTATTTACAAGTAAAAATCTCTAGAAGTAGGTTGAATATTCATAAAATATTCATACGTCAATCACATAATAAGAAATATTCGGTACATTCTCTACATTTTTTAAAGCTTTCCCGTGCCAAAGTATCTTTTTTTTTTGTTTAGTTTTTTTTGCCTTGAAGGGACATATGAGTAATAAATGGGATGGAGAGTCAAGGCAATGGATGGGGAGCCATAGTGTTTACAGAACCACAGAGATTAAAAAAAAAGAAAGGAGTGATAGATTAATAATGCAGCAGGTAATGGAACAATGCATATGTTTTTGTAGTCACTTGTAAAGCTCTGCCGATATGAATAGACACGTGAAGGAGGGAGATCTTCAGAGGAGAAGAGGGAGAGTCGCATCGCCTTACTTTTATTCTCTCTTTTATACTAAATGAAAATAAAGCACTTTTTCATTTTATCTCCCTCTTCCTCCCTTAAAGTCTCTCTCCGAAACCAAACGATTCCAGCCACTGTGCTGTATGATCGCCATGTTTTTTTCTTTGTTTTTGCCTCTCGTAAATTTTCATCTCATGTTTACCTCTCGATTTCAGATTTGCTCCACAATTTCACCCTCGGAAACGTAGCCTTGTCTCAACAGTGCCTTTTAACTTTAGAGAAAATTGGTCACATTTTCCACCATTTTTGTTTTCTGTTAATTGTATATGGAGTTAGTTTTGTGTCAGAAACTGTGTGAGACTGAAACAAAATCTGTACGCTTCTCAGGTCACATTTACACAACCTTATGTACGTTTTCAGTTACTATTTTTGGACTCGACAGTTGTATTTTAACTCATTGAAGTACCTTAAAGCACCTCTGGACACTCAGAGAGATTAAAAGGTTAAGGAGATTGTTAATAGCAGGTTTCATATTTACTGAGATACACAACACAGAGTTCAGTGTGTTGCTCACAGACTCTTGTCTGAAAGGGGAATCAAACTCCAGTCTGCTCTGTGGAGGGCAGTGATGTTATCCATTATGCTACACAACCAAACAAAAAGGGAAAAAAATCCAATGTAAATATATTGTTCACTGGGCGGCACGGTGGCGCTGCAGGTAGGTGTCGCAGTCACACAACTCCAGGGACCTGGAGGTTGTGGGTTCGATTCCCGCTCCGGGTGACTGTCTGTGAGGAGTGTGGTGTGTTCTCCCTGTGTCTGTGTGGGTGTCCTCCGGGTGACTGTCTGTGAGGAGTGTGGTGTGTTCTCCCTGTGTCTGTGTGGGTGTCCTCCGGGTGACTGTCTGTGAGGAGTGTGGTGTGTTCTGCCTGTGTCTGTGTGGGTTTCCTCCGGGTGACTGTCTGTGAGGAGTGTGGTGTGTTCTCCCTGTGTCTGCGTGGGTTTCCTCCGGGTGACTGTCTGTGAGGAGTGTGGTGTGTTCTCCCTGTGTCTGCGTGTGTTTCCTCCGGGTGACTGTCCGTGAGGAGTGTGGTGTGTTCTCCCTGTGTCTGAATGGGTTTCCTCCGGGTGACTGTCTGTGAGGAGTGTGGTGTGTTCTCCCTGTGTCTGCGTGGGTTTCCTCCGAGTGACTGTCTGTGAGGAGTGTGGTGTGTTCTCCCTGTGTCTGAATGGGTTTCCTCCGGGTGACTGTCTGTGAGGAGTGTGGTGTGTTCTCCCTGTGTCTGCGTGGGTTTCCTCCGGGTGACTGTCTGTGAGGAGTGTGGTGTGTTCTCCCTGTGTCTGAATGGGTTTCCTCCGGGTGACTGTCTGTGAGGAGTGTGGTGTGTTCTCCCTGTGTCTGCGTGGGTTTCTTCCGAGTGACTGTCTGTGAGGAGTGTGGTGTGTTCTCCCTGTGTCAGAATGGGTTTCCTCCGGGTGACTGTCTGTGAGGAGTGTGGTGTGTTCTCCCTGTGTCTGCGTGGGTTTCTTCCGAGTGACTGTCTGTGAGGAGTGTGGTGTGTTCTCCCTGTGTCAGAATGGGTTTCCTCCGGGTGACTGTCTGTGAGGAGTGTGGTGTGTTCTCTCTGTGTCTGCGTGGGTTTCCTCCGGGTGACTGTCTGTGAGGAGTGTGGTGTGTTCTCCCTGTGTCTGCGTGGGTTTCCTCCGGGTGTACAGGGTGTACTCCTGCCTTGCGCCCAATGATTCCAGGTAGGCCCTGAACTGGATATTGTTCACAAAAAAATTATAAAATTTGCATTTCATAACATTACAAATTCACATACGATTTTTCTGACACAAAAATTAATTCCATATTAAATGGCATCTTAATAAAAATATCATAAGTGACCAGCAAAATGTGAGGGGTTAGTGAGAAAGTATGGACCAAATCCAGAAAGGAGGCCTGTCTACATTTACACAGTTAGAGCAGAGCTGGCTTGCAGGTACAACTCCAGATATTAATGTAATTAAGGTTTTTTTTTACCATTTACTATTGATATTAATGTTAATAATTATTGATATTGTTGTTATTATAACTATGGTTATTGTTATTATTGTTCTCCGCGTTTAGTCTCGTGCGTTTTATAGAAATGTTATTTCAATTTAAGTCCTGCTGGACAGAGGCAGATTGTGACTGGTATCAGATGCCACCCAGTTTTGTTTTGTTTGGGGTTTTTATGTTAAAAAAGTTTTTTTTTCCAGGTTTTTCCAGATTCCAAAAAGGAAATTGATTAAAATGTATTAAAATCATTAAAAGGGATAAAGTTGTAATCTCATTGGGTTTGTTGTGTCTGTATGATTCTTTGTGAGAATCCTTTCTGTCTTCATGAATGGAGCAGTTTTTTTAAATGGAATAAACCTGATTCTGGAAAAAAAAATACAATGGTGCTATGGATTTTCTTGAATGCACACATCTCCACAGTGAAATGTAATTAATGCACTCTATAACAATGATAATGGTAATGACATTTATAATGATGATGATATATTGTAAATGTAAGGGAATGTGATTCTTGCTTGTTTATTACGTTTTTGTATTTGGGGAATGAACAATGAAATAAAGTATTTTGTGGAATGTTATTTACCTTCTGCTGTATTTTTTCAACAACTGCACGTCTTGGTTTTAACCCAGAAACTATAATTATGCTAAAATAGTTGTGTGTGTGTTTATTCTCCACTTTTCACATGTTGCAGTGAAGAAAGGAGTGAGGCAAAACAGTCTGGATTATTAAGATAGCTGAACACTTGGGGAATCATGTGACGATGTGTGTGTGTGTGTGTTATCAAGCTTTACAAAGTGAGACATGTAGAAAACTGAATAGCTCTCAAAGATTGAATGAAAACTGAATAGCCCCCCCCAAGTCTCCCTAAACTCCTTTTTCCTTTGTGCCCCACCATTTCTTTTTTGGCTTCTTAAGCCCCCCCCACGCCCTCTCTCTCTCTCTCTCCGTGTCTCTGTCTCTCCGTGTCTCTCTCTTTCTCTCTCTGTCTCTCTCTTTCTCCCTCTCTCTCTCTCATACACACACACACATTCACTCCCTCACATCTATTTCTATATTTTCAATGTCTGTCCCTATTTTTCTTTATCTTTATTCTCATGCAATAAAGTGCTCTCTTTATGAGGTTCTTAATTGAAACCATTCCTTCCCTCACCACAAATATGTTTTTCTTCAAGTTCTCCCTTAAACATACTCTCTCTCTCTCTCTCTCTCTCTCTCTCTCTCTCTCTCTCTCTCTCTCTCTCTGTAGTTCAGTATTGTCAAGATCGTTTTCTGTGGATTTTAGGGATGAGAACTGGACAATAAAAAAGCAGGACCAGGAAGAACTTTGGTGTTGGAAAAGATCTGAAAATACTTCAGACACAAAGAAGGCAAACAAATAAATCCTGAACAAAATAAAGACTCACCTTTCACTAGAAGCTCAGAAGAGTTACAGCTAAAAGGGAAGAAGACGGCCAGCAACAGGCTGGATGAATACAATGAAAGAAATTATGAATGAGCCATTAAGAAGCCTGAAGACCCAAACAGAAGACAGAATGTTCTTTTACTAATGTACTATTACTACTACTACTACTATTACTACTGCTACTACTACTGCAATTATTACTACTACTATTACTGCTGCTACTACTACAGTTACTACTAATACTACTATTATTACTACAATTACTACTGCTATTATTACTACTACTATTACTATTATTACTACTACTATTACTACTGCTACTACTACAATTACTACTACTATTACTACTGCTACTACTACTACAATTACTACTGCTACTGTTACTACTACTACTACAATTACTACAATTACTACTATTACTGCTACTATTACTACTGCTGCTGCTACTACTACTACAATTACTACTAATACTACTACTACTAGTACTACTACTACTACTACTAATAATAATAATAATAACCTATAACACCTTTGTTATTTTTGTTCTAAAAAACAGCTTCTCCATCCATCCATTATCTGTAGCCACTTATCCAATTCTAGGGTCGCGGGGGGTCCAGAGCCTACTTGGAATCATCGGGCGCAAGGCGGGAATACACCCTGGAGGGGACGCCAGTCCTTCACAGGGCAACACACACACACACATTCACTCACACACCCACACCTACGGACACTTTCGAGTCACCAATCCACCTGCAACGTGTGTTTTTGGACTGTGGGAGGAAACCGGAGCACCCGGAGGAAACCCACGCGGACACGGGGAGAACACACCAACTCCTCACAGACAGTCACCCGGAGCGGGAATCGAACCCACAACCTCCAGGCCCCTGGAGCTGTGTGACTGCGACACCTACCTGCTGCGCCACCGTGCCGCAAAAACAGCTTCTTTTGTTCTAAAATATAAAGACAGTTTGAAAAAGTATAAAATGTCACAGTATAATAAGTTGCAGCTTTTAGTCGCATAATTCATATAGATTTCAAAAGCAGATTTGTTAATACAATTAAATACAGGAAAACTACACTGTGACCCCTTTAATGACATCACCACAGGTTTGTGTTTTATTGCTATTAACCAGCTTCATCTCTTTGGCTGCTTTTCTGTGGGTCTTTTTCTCGTCCACAGCTGTTTGCTTCTGCTTTGTTGGCATAGTGTTAGTCAACAGTAAAACTGGACTTGAAAGTAGGCCATTCACTCTTCATCACTCACATTCAATCCACAATCAGACTGTTACGCACAACTGTGGACTCTCAGTTCTGTGTGTGTGTGTGTGTGTGCCCCTCTAACTTTGGCACACACTTACGCACACACAGAGGGCAGGAAGTCCTTTGCTGAATCAGAATGTTCAGCCCAAACCCAAACATTGTGGACCTATAACCTTAGCAGAGTCATATCCTCCACACACACAGCTCAAAGACTACAGAGACAGACCATACTGTTAACTAAACATATACAGCACCACATCACAGAGCTCTCTCTCTCTCTTTCTCTCTCTCTCTCTCTCTCTCTCTCTCTCTCTCCTTCCCTTCATGTCAAACTGCATGTCTTTCTGGAACAGCACATGTTTCAACTTAACTATTACCAAGTTTCTCCAGCATTGTGTATGAATTCTTTACAGCGCCCTCCTGCACTTTGTGTAGGGATGAGCTGGAGTGTCTTTTGTGAAGTTCAGCACCTGGTGTCAACAAGTCTTTAAGTGTTTAACTGTGAACAGATCCCCACAACAATGTTCCAACATCCTGTGTAAATCATACCTAAGAGAGAAGAGGCTGACAGCGCAGTAAATGGAGACTAACACAAAGTTACTGGTATAACCCCATTCCTCTGAATCATGAGTGAGGTGTGTTACTATGTGAAATGCCCTCTGCCTGACCAATCATTTGCGCTCAAGCCATAACTGAAACACACACAGCTTACTTTCATCTTACTTTCATACGGTGCATGTTTGGACTGGGCCATGGCACGTTGGATGGTTATGACCGCTTCTAGTGGCAGTTCCATCACATCACATTCCAGCTCTTATTGATCATCCCCACAGAGCCAGAAAGTAACCATTGGTTATAGGTGTGTAAACATATCCACACCTTACAACATGGGTGAAAAGAACAGTTTTCAGTGCATGTAAAAACCCACAAGGCAAGAACTATGAGGAACCCATAAGCCACTTCCCTAAAGGCAAGATGATCTTCTGTGAGCGAAGTGAACGCCTAAGGTTTTATCCTGTGTATTTACTGTATTGAATCAGCCTCCGGGATGAATTGAGCGACACAGGGGCTAGGAAGGCAACATTCTGCATACTGCCTTATGTGTTTTTTGTGGGCACATATAGGCCTTTATTATGAAGTCCCCTTTTTAGTCCCTTCACATCACAGATAACATAACGCCTTTGAAAGAGGTGACAACTGTTGACAAAATGGGTGACTCCCCAAATTCCAGAGGTGTTTTTCTGATGGGTTTAGGTGCCTTCTCAAATATGGCTTCTTTGGCCTGGTAGTGAGGCTGTGAGGGCAGCTCACCAGGTTGGTTAGTGAGCCCTGAGCATTCTTTATTTCTTTGCAGTCCACCTTCTTGCAGGCTATGGAAACAATCTTGACAATGAGGTACAAGCTCTCTAGTGCTCCTTAATGTAAAGCTCTTGTGTTGGCTAGCTTGCAGGCCACTGTATGGAGGCATGCAGTGATTGTGGCTTGTCTTAACATGTTAGCTGAGGAGGAGTTAGTTCACCTTAACACAAAGGTAGATCAACGTAAATAATTAACTAGTCACGGTAGCTGACGTTAATGTGTTATCTAGCAGTAGTCGATCACAGTAAAGTGTTATGGGAAGCTGTGGCGTAGTCGTTAAGGGCTTAGGACTGAAAGGTCACTGGATTGATTGTCACAGCCGGCAGGAAAATTGGGGGCAGTGGGAGTGAAAAAACAGCACTGTCCTCCTCCCTCAATCCACCAAACCCACAACTTCTCCCCAGGCACCAGGGATGGGTGTGTTCACAGCCCCTAGTGCACTAGTTAGTGTGTGTGTGTGTGTGTGTGTTAAATGCAGAAAACAAATTTTGTTGTATGTTGTACAATGACAAATAATTACACATAAATATATATAGTTTAGGGCGGCACGGTGGCACGGTGGAGCAGCAGGTAGGTGTCGCAGTCACATAGCTCCAGGGACCTGGAGGTTGTGGGTTTGAGTCTCGCTCCGGGTGACTGTCTGTGAGGTTTGTGGTGTGTTCTCCCTGTGTCTGCGTGGGTTTCCTCCGGGTGACTGTCTGTGAGGAGTGTGGTGTGTTCTGCCTGTGTCCGCGTGGGTTTCCTCCGGGTGACTGTCTGTGAGGAGTGTGGTGTGTTCTGCCTGTGTCCGCGTGGGTTTCCTCCGGGTGACTGTCTGTGAGGAGTGTGGTGTGTTCTCCCTGTGTCCGCGTGGGTTTCCTCCGGGTGACTGTCTGTGAGGAGTGTGGTGTGTTCTCCCTGTGTCCGCGTGGGTTTCCTCCGGGTGACTGTCTGTGAGGAGTGTGGTGTGTTCTCCCTGTGTCCGCGTGGGTTTCCTCCGGGTGACTGTCTGTGAGGAGTGTGGTGTGTTCTCCCTGTGTCCGCGTGGGTTTCCTCCGGGTGACTGTCTGTGAGGAGTGTGGTGTGTTCTCCCTGTGTCCGCGTGGGTTTCCTCCGGGTGACTGTCTGTGAGGAGTGTGGTGTGTTCTCCCTGTGTCCGCGTGGGTTTCCTCCGGGTGACTGTCTGTGAGGAGTGTGGTGTGTTCTCCCTGTGTCCGCGTGGGTTTCCTCCGGGTGACTATCTGTGAGGAGTGTGGTGTGTTCTCCCTGTGTCCGCGTGGATTTCCTCCGGGTGACTGTCTGTGAGGAGTGTGGTGTGTTCTCCCTGTGTCCGCGTGGGTTTCCTCCGGGTGACTGTCCGTGAGGAGTGTGGTGTGTTCTCCCCGTGTCCACGTGGGTTTCTTCCCGGTGCTCCGTTTTCCTCCCACGGTCCAAAAAAAAACCACTCGGTAGGTGGATTGGCGACTCAAAAGTGTTCGTGGGTGTGAGTGTGTGGGTAAGTGTGTGAGTGTGTGTTTTGCTCTGTAAAGGACTGGTGCCCCCTCCAGGGTGTATTCCTGCCTTGCGCCCAATGATTCCAGGTAGGCTCTGGACCCACCGCGACCCTGAACTGGATAAGCGGTTACAGACAATGGATGAATGAATAAATAACAAGTGAGAAGATGACAAGATTCTAGAGATTATTTTCATATCATTAATCTCTAAATGATCTAATATTTAAACGATTTAAGCCCACAGTATCTTACTGAACTTCTCTTAGCCTATCACCCATCACATACACTTCATTCATAGTTTGCCAATCTACTCTTAATCCCTCGCATTAGAAAAAACACTGCAGGAGGAAGGGCCTTTTCTCACAAACCTCCTCAACTCAGGAATAGCCTTCGGTTCAGGGCTCAGACACACTGTCAATATTTAAATCTAGATTGAAAATCTACCTTTTCACAAAGGGTTTTGGTTAATCAGCCATGTTCAGGTTACTCCTCTGCTTGAGTTATAGCTGGTTTTTACATATTATCACTATTTTGTATTTCATACTCTCTCCCGCTTGTTTGTTGTCCCTGGATGCTTCTTCCAGGGTGATTCCCTCCCTGCTTTACTCCCTCCCCCATGTCTGGTTTCATGCTTCAAGACACCCTGCCCATGTTGTTCCCCAGATGTTGTCCTGATCCAGCCCCGCCCCAATGCATCCTGTACAAGATCTTGGCCCTGCTTCACCTACAGTGATGTGCTTGGCCATGCAAGGATGCTGTCTTAGCCCGAACGGACTCTGCACCCGCTTTTACGCTCCCACAGAATCACTGACCACCTCCTGCTCCTTTTAACATGTTCCTCACTCATTTTCTACCTTCATATTACAAATAACTCGTTATCTCTGTCAGTTCACGGTGTCGACTAGAGGAGGATGGGTTCCCCCTTATGAGTCTTGGTTCCTTCCAAGGTTTCTGCCTCATGTGCTGAGGGAGTCACCCCTGGCTTGTTCATAGGAGGCTTGGATCTGGATTTCTGACAACTTCTTTTAGAAATAAAAGTCGGATCGACTGATATTATTGTTGCTCATCTTAAAACACAGAGCTGGCCAAGTTCCACCCCAATGTGAGAAGACCTGATGGTCTGCAGGGAAAGGATTAACAAGAATGACTGGCTCGGGAGTGTGAGCTCCTAGGTTATAGTAGTGATGTGTCTGTAAGTTACCCACCAGATATGGCCCCACTGGTTGGTCATGTAAAGGGTATTTACTATAATGAGATAACTAACGATTCATGAAAAAGGACAGCCTATATATAATAACACTGGAGGAGTGGGGCTGTACAAACCACTGGGTTTGGTTTGTGTGTGTCTGTGTATTTTTTTTTAATTTTATTTCTGAACCTCTCTGCATGCACTTTTTCTATCTTTCTATGTTCATTTTCTCTCGTTCTCTTCTTTCTCTCACCAGTGTGTTTTGACCCTCTCTCTGTCCTCCTCTCATTCCCCTTTTTCATTTTGGACCCCTGTATCCCCCCCTGTCCTGTTTTCTTTTCTCTTGTTTCCTGTCCCTTCTCTCTTGCACATGTGTTAATGGACTGCTCTCTTTCCTCCCACTGCCTCCTTCTGCACAATAAGCAACATCTGGGTCCTGTTCAGACCAAAACCAAAACAACATGAGCAGAGTGGGCAAAAGAAGGGAGGGGTGTAACAGCCCAAAAGTTTCCGTTCAGAAAACTTCAGAAGAAGAAAAAGAAATACAGTTTTTGAGTTGGGTTTTTTTAAAAGTCTGTATTTTTGTACTGGAAAATGAGCTGATTTAAAGTCTCTGACAAAAATACTTTGACAAACAGAGGGCCGCATACTGAAGGTGAGCTGTAGTATGGTTATATGGGGTTATATCAGTCAAGGTTGTCAGCTCTGCATATCTTTTACACTGAAAACATATGAGCAGGTGTAAAAACACATTTGTTGCATGTGTGCGGAGTTGAAAAAGAAAGTTTGCATGTAGGTCTGCTGAGTGTTAGGTATGTGTGGACTGGTGGGGAGATTTTCTGTTGTATTTGTGAGTTCCCCTCTTGTCCAAAAGTAAACAGTGCCATAGTGCTGACACAAAGTAGCGGAGCCCAATCCCCAGTCCAGTAAAACAGACCGGAGAGAAAAAAAATAGAGAAAGAATTCTGCGATTCAGCGACTAGAGCCATAATTATGGAGAGAGGCTGCTGAAATCAGCAGGAAGACGTGGGAGAATGTGTGTGCGTGTGTGTTTGAGACTGAAAAAAAGAACTAGGCCAGACAATCATCTAGACAATGATAAAGTGCATGTCTGAGACGTTTACTCTCTATGAAGATTATGATCACATATGAAGTGTATGATAACTACACAAACCCATAATGCTCTATCCATGCAAGAAGGTTCACGTCAGAAAATATTTCTGACACTAGTTATTATCCGTTTAATAATAGAAGGTGCTATATTACGCTTATTTCATGATTTAGTACTTCTAGAGTAAGGGCACTTGGCTGCACTGTGGCACCACAGAGACATCTTAATTACTTTTTCAGGCAAGAGTCAGGCCAAATCTTAAAACATTCCTCTCCAAAGTAATGTGATCCTTCACATATCTCACAACCGATGTAACCAAATAAACTAGCGTATCCTGAGGGGACTGCTTAAAGCTCTTTAAGTCACTTGACTGATTTGTTTTATTTACTCACCCTTTTGTTGGGATCAGTGCTCGAAACAGTACGAACTAATAAACCACAGTTAGCCCAAAATTACTAATATTAATCTGTTGCCTTTGACAAGACGTTAAAAGGTAATGGGTCACCATTTTTAATATCTCCTTCACATTCTATACCCACCTGATTGAAACTGAACTTTTCCTTAAATGGGTCATTGCACTGTGTGAAAGAGACCCATGACTCAAACCCCAGGCTCCCCATTCCAAACTGAATCCAACACCAGTAAACCAAAGGAAGTGCTACTGTGGTGATGTGGTGAAATAAGTATCTTACTGCATGTGGATGAACTGAAAGACATTTTGTATTTTCCAAATGACAGTTATAATGAAATGTATTTTTTTCCTAACGATTCCTAACGCAGAAGCTAATGCTTCGGTTCCTAACAAGTTATATGTTCATGCTTGTTGAAATGTAAAATATAGTTTGTTTGTCTATTTATTAAGTAAATAATGTTTTCATAATCTTTCCTTTCATTTTCTAACACAGTACAGTCAGTCTCGTGTCTATAAAATAACCATTTATACAACTGACAAAAAGTATATCCATTTATATGTATTTATCCAAAGCAATATATATATTTATTGGTACAGAAGTGATCATAGTGTGAGGTGTAAGCCAGTTTATGATTGTATGTTTTTGCAGACTGACAAACAAAACGCTACTGACTTGTTTTTGATCAGTATATCAGACTCTCTAGTGGGAGAAGAATACTAGCTAGCATCCAAAGTACACAGTATGCTAATCAATTTAGCTATTTCACGTGAATGGACTTAATTCTACTGTTTGAAAACCAGTGAAAATTATCCTTTGAGAAAACAGCAGGCGAAGTAGCTCTTAGAGAGGGTATAAGTGAGGTGTATCACAAAACCACGGCCTCCTCAGTTTCTCAGAATGAGGTGAGTGCAGGCAGGAGAGTAAAATGGCGACTGTGCAGGACTGGCGCTTTAAAATGGTGTAACACTGCAACCTGCTGGATAAAACGGTCACGTCGTGCGCCTCAGATTCCATTTACATTAATAATGTAGTAGGCTACGGTTCTGAATACGTAATATTTTCCATCCAGCTTGCCAATTGCCTAATAAAAATGACTATTGGAGCTCTGGGTATGTAATTTTATGTAGGTCCTGTTTCTGAAATATCTGCTTCTCTGTTCCACTCCAAGTGGCAGGTTCCAGGACACTGAGGGTGATTCATTCGGAATAAGCGTCTGAACGGGATGGAACATCAAGACACATCAAAAATTACAAAGCACTAAAGAAAGCGTTATAATTATACAGTTATAAAACTTTATCTCAAAATGTGAATCTCAGGTGCCAATGTTTCTTCTTAAGATGAACGTGTACAGGATGTTTGATAATAAACATACAAAAACCTGTAAAGCCAATTATTCACTTTATACATCATCCTTAAGTTTGATGTGGTTTTCAGATAGTGGCACTAAGTTCCAGAGGTCCACTAGGGACCTGAAGTGTGTGGCCAGCATGGCTACCATCACCAACAGGGCTCATGAAGCACATTGGCAAGATTATAGCACCACCAACGTACATGTACCTCTGGAAGAAATTTCAGGGCCATCATAATCAAACACGGAGACAGCTTCCTCCACAGAGCAGTTCACTCCCATGAAATTGTTCACCACAATGCAGCTTTTGTTAAAACACTCTAGAAGAGATCAGGATCGATTGGCCTTGCTCTGGGTGGGTAACACAGCACACTCTAAAATCACTGCCGTGGTACTGACAATATTTGTCACGGAAGAGGAACATATCTGCCCCTCTATGGGTCCTTAAAAATTGCCATGAAGTTACCCCCACCAACCCACTCCCTTTGCAGAGGAAAAAAAAAGGACTGCAGTCTGTAATTATAGAACTACAAAAGTAGAAATAAGGAAGTAGCAATAGATTTCACATTTTCACACATTTTACCAAGTAATTCCTACTTACACTAATTTAGATTCTGACAGTTCCATAATTATTATACATTTTCAGACTGCAGTGAGAAGAGTCCACTGTGAGCTCCATTTTGAAGGTATCAAAATATGCCAGTGATTGGGTCAGAGCCTTGAACACAGCGGAGACTTTATATTTTAAATAGAACTTTGACGCTAATATCTCCACTCAGTAAAGTGTTGCATGCAGATGTCTTTAAATTGTAATCGATTCTCTCATTGCTTTAATTTATATATAAAGGGTTCTGATTTCTTATGTAGAAAGATTTACAATGATCCTATCATGATGTAGCTTAATGCATAATACATTTTTTAACTTTATAATCAGTTGAACTATTTATTGTCTAATGGCTTTTTACATTTAAAATATATAATGTTAGATTATAAAATGTTTCCCCATATTTACTTGTTATAGTATTTAGCTGCTCAACAGCTTTGGCCCTCCATTATAGAGTTTTCAATTTGACACGTCTGGTCTCATTTAGCCCCCAGACTCTTACACTATGCAGCCATGCTATTGTAATCCATGCATGCATGAATGTACAGTGACATTGACTTACAGACAAAGGCAAGGCCTTCCCAAAAAAAGATGTCTAGACGGCAGTATATTGCTCCAAAATTTTTTATGTGTCTTTCAGCATTAGTAGTGTTTTCACAGATCATGCCACGTGCTTTAACACCAAGATGTATGATCCCTGACGTCGTTAGCCCAGAGGATTCAGCTTTCATGTGTGAAACCACAGGACACATTTTTCATTTTGTCAGTCCATCTCGAAGAGTTCAGACCCAGAGAATATGGCGTGTGTTTCTGAATCCTGTTTACCTATGGTCTCTTCTTTGCACAAGTTTTAGCTTGCATTTGCCAATGCAACGTCAAACTATGTTCACCGAAAGTGTTTCTGAGCCCATGAAGTGATTTCTATTACAGACTTGTGTCTGTTTTAATGTAGTGCCACCTGAAGGCCCAAAAATCATAGCCAGCCAATATTGGTGCTGGGCTTTTTTTAATGCTCACTCTAGATTCTCTTAATCTTTTAACAGTAGTAATATACACACAGAATAGTGAATCCCCATCTTTGCTTTTGAAAGTCCTCATGGGATGCTGTTTTTAAATCTGAATCATATCACTGTCCTGTTGCCAATTAACCTTTTTTTGTTGTTGCATTACACAATGTTACCAGTGTTTTGCTGGAACCAATATTCGGAACGTGCACATATTCTTCACATTTGAAAATTTGAAATACCCTTTGTTCTTTTTTTAAATTAAATAAAGTGTGTGTTAACAACTTCACATTTTTGCGTTCTGTTTTGTTTACATTCTGTAGAGCATCCCAACTTTTCTGGCAAAGTTGGAATTTGAGAATAAAGCACCAGTTCCTAACCATAAAACATCACTAAAATACACAAAATATGTTTATTTTTGATTAAGGCATTGTTTATTGCTTGTTCTTTAATAACATGTGTCCTTTAGGTTTAAGCATATTAGATTTTATCTGCTCTTTTGCTCTTTCTTCTTCCTCCTTTTTTGCCCTCCACCTCTCCATTCCTTGGTCCACCTCTGCATTCAGATACACTGCCCTCCTCTGTCAGGGACAGAAATAAATAGCATGTAGGGTGGGCTGTAAATATATTTAATTTGCAATTGTGATTATGAAAGAATGTTTTTAATAGTATGTTTTAAAGTCTAGACTGGGCTAATATATGTGACTGTTTTAATGTGTTTTTGTGTGGGCTTCCTCCCACACTAGATAGGTAGATAGGAGACTCAAAAGCATCCATAAGTGTGAGTGTGTGTCGCCCAGTGAAGGACTGGCGCCTCCTCCAGGGTGTGTTCCTGCCTTGTGCCCAGTGATTCCGGGTAGGCTCCAAACCCACCTGACCTTGAACTGGATAAGTGGTTACAGACAATAAATTAATTAATTAATATATTCTGGGTCATAGGAGTTGGTGTGTTCTCCCTGTGTCTGCGTGGGTTTCGTCCGGGTGACTGTCTGTGAGGAGTGTGGTGTGTTCTCCCTGTGTCTGTGTGGGTTTCCTCCGGGTGACTGTCTGTGAGGAGTTTGGTGTGTTCTCTCTGTGTCTGTGTGGGTTTCCTCCGGGTGCTCCAGTTTCTTCCCACGGTCCAAAAACACACGTTGGTATGTGGATTGGCGACTCAAAAGTGTCCGTAGGTGTGAGTGTGTGAATGAATGTGTGAGCGTGTGTTCCCCTCTGAAGGACTGGCGCCCCCTCCAGGGTGTATTCCTGCCTTGCACCCAATGATTCCAGGTAGGCTCAGGACCCACCGTGACCCTGAACTGGATAAGGGCTACAGATAATGAATGAATGAATGAATTCTGGGTCTTTCCTCCCACTTTTATGTCTTAAAAACCTTTTGGGGATAATGCTGTTTTACTTCACAGTTATGACACAAATACACAGGACAGTGAGCTGTCAGATTCCCATATCTCCAAATATAAAAGCCTTTTTTATTGTTCTCAATCACAATATATGCTTTAAAATGTAAATGTTTACTGAGTCCCTCCTGAATGAAATGAGAGGCATGGGGAATATTGATTTAACTCACTGTATTTGAATGTAGTGGCCACGTAGCAGAAGGCAAAAATGTTTTTTCTAGTAAAAGAGAAATGCAGAACACATTTAAAACTTACAGCAAATTCTTCTCGCTCTTTCTTCCTCCTGACCTGTCCTTTTAATGGGGGTGCAGGCCTGCCATCTACAGAAAAATACAAACACACAAGACAGTTAAATACAGGCACATTTGAGAATGCAGGTTCCTGGGTTTGCTTCATGTCAATTTTTCCCACAAGGTTAGACCTGAGCATAAAGCCTTCAATGACTACACTTAGTCAGTGTAGTTTTTACTATCAGTCTCTTCTCACATACAATAGCTCTCACCTGCGAATGACCAGTCGGGAAGATCTGTCAATGGACCATATTCTGAACCGGTCCAGGACAAACCGTTCCTGCACAACACAACACAGAAGACATTCATTCACACAATCATAAACTCTTAGCATACTTGGTACTGTAAGACTCCGCAGTACATTGGATTATCCTTATTAAAATTATCACATCATTCATTTTTTTATCTGCAACCCCTATCCAGTTCAGGGTCACAGTGGGTCCAGAGCCTACCTGGAATCATTGGGCGCAAGGCGGGAATACACCCTGGAGGGGGCGTCAGTCCTTCACAGGGCGACACACACTCACACATTCACTCACACCTACGGACACTTTTGAGTCGCCAATCCACCTACCAACAAGGAAATCCACGCAGACACAGGGAGAATACACCACACTCCTCACAGACAGACACCCGAAGGAAACCCACGCAGACACAGGGAGAACACACCACACTCCTCACAGACAGTCACCCGAAGGAAATCCACGCAGACACAGGGAGAACACACCACACTCCTCACAGACAGTCACCCGGAGGAAACCCACGCAGACACAGGGAGAACACACCACACTCCTCACAGACAGTCACCCGGAGGAAACCCACGCAGACACAGGGAGAACACACCACACTTCTCACAGACAGTCACCCGAAGGAAACCCACGGAGACACAGGGAGAACACACCACACTCCTCACAGACAGTCACCCGGAGGAAACCCACGCAGACACAGGGAGAACACACCACACTCCTCACAGACAGTCACCCGAAGGAAACCCACGCAGACACAGAGAGAACACACCACACTCCTCACAGACAGTCACCCGAAGGAAACCCACGCAGACACAGAGAGAACACACCACACTCCTCACAGATAGTCACCCGGAGGAAACCCACGCAGACACAGGGAGAACACACCACACTCCTCACAGGCAGTCACCCGGAGCGGGACTTGAACCCACAACCTACAGGTCCCTGGAACTGTGTGGGTCCCTACCTGCTGCGACACCGTGCCCCCCAAAATTATATTTAAAAATATATATTATATTAAAAATAAGACAATACGTACTCCAGTCTCCATTTCTTTCCAGCAAGCGCTACACACGAAGAGGAGAACGGCCTTCCAGTCTGTCTCAGCGCTTTAGAAACAAACAAAAACGTCCAAAAGTCATAACACTGATTTTATCTACATTTTAAACACAAACCTACAACAACAAAACTCAGTCTCAGCTTTAGACAAGAACAGGACAATTAAATAAGGTTCTTATTACAAATTTTCGCTCCGCCTTAAATGGTGTCGAGGTTACATTACCTTACATTTCCATTTAGCACCAACACAGATCTACTACACCATTTAAGATGGAACAGAAAGATCCACTCGGGATCAGGTTCAGTTTGAGGGAAATCTCGTAAAAAACGGAAGCTTGTAACATCAACAAACCGTTAATTGAGAGTCTGGAGTTTTAACGGACCTAGAAAAATCGCCAGATTTAAAGCAACATTAACTAGCTACGCAGAAATAAACATTACAAAAACAATCCCTCACCCAAGCAGCAGATTATCCTCAAGGGCGCTGCCATTTTAAAATATCTACGGCTAGCAGGAAGGACAAACGTAACGCGTTTTTTTAATAACACGCAGGTGTATTGTTGCACCACTAGATGGGACTCTAAACTCGTGTCTACACGCTCCTACCCTTATTCACTTGTGGCTGAGGAATTCCTCCCTGTTCATTCATTCATTCGTTCCTTTGTTCGCACTTCGCACCCCGAGTAATTCACTCACTCAGACACTTACAAACACACTCACATTCACTCACTCAGTCACATAACAGTCAGCACAAGGGCAATGTTCATATACTCACTCACATCTAAGGACTTCTCAACAAGGGGAGGCTGTTGTGATTTGTACGAGTGACACTTTTGAACAGAAATTCGTAACACTGAGGTTTGAGATACAATTTGAAATCTGCAGTCACAAATTAATTACAAACTTTGCAGATAATACAAGCAGAAATCTGATTAGTTTGGCTATTGCTGATAAAATAATAATAATAATAATAATGCTGTAAAACAATGTAACTGGTTTTCACAGAAACCTGGTCCACCACGTGACTCAAAAGTGTCCGTAGGTGTGAATGTGTGAGTGTGTGTCGCCCTGTGAAGGACTGGCGCCCCCTCCAGGGTGTATTCCCGCCTTGCGCCCAATGATTCCAGGTAGGCTCTGGACTCACCGCGACTCTGAACCGGATAAGGGTTACAGATAATGAATGAATGAATGAATGAATGAATGAATGAATGAATGAATGGTCCACCACGGTGCTGTTAATTCTGACCATGCTAACAAACAGGACTATAAGAAATGTGAGGGAGTGAATGATCCACCTACACTGCCTTCAAAATCTGGCCAAACTGTAGTACCTTAGCAAGTAGGATTTTATACAGATTTTATACAAAAAGACCCTAGACCCACGTGTCGTCCTCCATTAGAAAACTACTTCACTGAACACAGCCTAATGTCTTTTAAACGTAAACAGCCATCAAAGGAGAATAGTTTGCACATATTATGTATTATCATGCTTTAAACATATATATATTTGTGTACACAACACATTAAATATGAATAAATTAATGATATATTGTAATAACAGTGAATATCAATGTTATTAATGTGTTTGTGTGTTTGTTTTGATTTATTTATGTACTTTTTGTACTGGTCACACCTTATGCACTGACACTAATTCTTCTGAACTATAATATTTACTTCTAAACTATGTTATAAAGTACATTAAATGGTATCTGTTAGTAGTGTGTTAATGATGGATATGCATCATGTGACTTAGAATAATCCAGAGATTTGGAAAGAGCTGGAACTGAAACTGTGCTCCATTTTAACTTCCATTTCACTAAAGTTACAAAAGTAAGTTATGCCACATATTCTGTCTTTTTTTTCCTAATTGAGTGCTGCTGAGATTCAGGAGTGATTTTCAGAGCAGAGACGTGTTGTGAAGCTCCTGAGCGGCCTGTAACCTTCCTTTTGCATACTTCCTCTCAAATTCTTGCTGTGTATCTAGCCGTGCAGTGCTGACTTAGTGCTAAAATATGCCCCCTCTCTCTCTCTCTCTCTGTGTGTGTGTGTGTGTGTGCTTGGGTGTATCTGTGTGTCCTCTGTGTTTACTTGTATTTTAGTGTATGTCCTGTGTATCTCTTCTGTGCTGTGTGTGTGTGACTCTCCTGTGTAATACTGTATTTGTCTATCCTCTGTGTTAGTTTTTGTTTACGTGTCTGTATAAATCTCACTTGTTTCTGTGTATTATCAGTGTGTATTTCTAGTTTGTCTGTGCAGTGTCTGCGTATATTCTTTAAGTGTATTCAAGTCTTACATGTGTGTATGTCTATCTCCAATGTATCTGTGTCTGTATATCTCATGTATGTCAGCTTGTATCTCGTGTTTGTGTATATGTTCTGTGTTTATGTGCCTTCCTGGGTCGGTGTAAGTCTTGTATGTGTGTATATATCTCCTAGGTGTTTGTGTGTATTCAATGTGTGTTATGTGTATTGTGTGTGTAGCCTATATAGAGTGTTTGTCTGTGTGTGTCGTGTAGGTTTTTTGTGTATATTTGGTGATTGTGTGTATCCCCTGGGTTGGTGTGTGTCTGTGATGCTGTTGCTTGGTGTTTGTGTGTCTGCGTGTATATTCTGTGAGTATTTCTTTGTGTGTGTGTGTGTGTGTGATCTCCAACAAGTTCCCACTCGCTGATTACGCGCCTCTGGAGGGAGAGGCAGGACACGCACGCGCTGCTGTTAACCGCAGGAGAAGGGGCTTCGGGGTACGAAAAACGACCTGCATGAAAAAACACGAGCATTGCCTTCGTACAGCCGTGTGTGTCGGTCATACACCAAACGACACGTTCTGGTGGTGCAGTGCCCATCACTTAATAAGAAGTCACTGCACTTTTTGCTTCCCAACGTATAATTAACGCATGTGACCAGTGCTTATTGAACATTTTATAATTTGCCCACTATTTTACCAAATATATAAACGTTCTGCACAAACTATCGCCAGGTCACGTTTATGTCTGTTCTATGAGGAGTATGTATTAACACATTTGTAACGTTAGCGTTTCATAGTGCGGCCGTAGAAGTGAGTTCGCACACTGAGTAAATCCCGCTGCTCGGCGGTAGCAGGTTAATTGCCGGCGGAATTTATGCCGCTGGTCTCTATGGAGCGCAGTCTGGCATTTTCAGAAAAAACACACTCATTGTTACAGGCTCGAGAAAGCACACACGCGCCGCAGCACGACCTTGGCGGTATCCCTCCGCACATTCCACAGACGAGAGGCACGAACAACCGTGCGTTTGGAATAACAAGAACTCTTCAGAGTGCTTTAAAGTCTCATGTCTTAATGTTTCAGGCCTTGCCGTCAACTCTGACTTTTTTAGAGCTATCCTGATATTAAAATATTTACACAGGAGTTGCCAAACGCGTTTCCACGTTTTCTTGGTCAACGAGGCTGCGGTTTGTTTTTTACTTTTGTTTCCTGACAACTGAAATCTGCCATTTATTCTTTCGCTGAACGTTCACGTTTCATTCTCTTAAACCACCCACCTAAAACAAAGCGGGTGTTTTTTTTCCCCGCTTTGAAAACACAAGGCAACATCAGTGTGAGAAGTTTGGATGTGTGACGAAATTGTGGGATGGATTCATCCGCGCTGCCCAGAAGAAAGAGGATCCGGCCAGGAAAAAGAGAAAGAAGGGGGAGGTAGAAAAAGCTGCTGGAAAGAAAGAAACTCAAAGTTAACCGATGCCGTTTAATTTTCTGACTTCAAAAGACGCTTTACGTGGTTCTTCCTCCGAGGAAATCTGGACGACAGTACGACGTTCCTGCACTTTGTTTGTATAGTTCTTCCTTTTCTACATTTCCCACTGTTTTTCTCTGTTGGGGCATGATGTGCGTTTTCTTTGAAACGGGACTGGAAATAGAGGGAGAGCTTTGAGGAAACGTGCACTCTTCATTAGCCTCCTTACGGATTGTTTATTCTCTGTTTTTTTGTTTGTTTCTTTGATTCACATCGTGGATTTCCGACTCTAGCGAGGGAAGAGGAAACTTTATCTGTGAAAAAGCACAGAAAAAGACTCATTCCTCCTGTTTTGCTGTGCTTTAGTGCCCTGGAGCCCGCTAGCTGAGCTCGCTGAGGTAAACTCGCTCCCTGCTGAAGATATTTACATAGAGGCTATTTTCCTTGGACTTTGCTTTAAACGCTGATCTCGGTTCGTTACGAATGCCGTGTGAAAGCTAGAGATCTTCGGGAAAACACACTGAACAAAGGACTGAGTGGTACAGCTCACAACTTTTTCCTGCCTCTCCTGTAAAAGGCAGAAGGACCGATAGCCGTCGTGGCGAATATGACCGTTACGTTTACAGCGTTTGAACGGAGTCCTTACGTTTGAGCCACTTGAGCTGTTTGTTTTAGTTTTAATGAGATTTACAGCCTCGGGAAGTCTGGACGTACTCTGTAACCGACCGTTTTTTATTGGCCAGTGTGTACAAGTGGCTGCTGAAGGCCTCTTTAGTCTCTAACAGATGGATATAGATGTTACTCCTCACGCATTCATGCTCCCTACGTGGAAATGTTCGGGCGCTGACAAGCACCTTCTTACGTGTAATTGAGTGCGAAATGTAGCCTGCAAAAAAATACCATAACCATTTTAAAAAAAATCTCTATTTTTATGTGATGTATTTATTCTTTACTGAGTACACCAGACAGTTATGTTTGTAGACTAATACTATTTTAATCACTTTTTTTTTTAATTATTATTGTTGTTTTGTCATTTCTCCTGCTGACCTAGAGAGACTTGAATTTGTATCTGACACTGTATTTATGTTGCTGTATTTATGCTGTAGTATTTCAGGATTTATTTCAGTACTTCAGTAGTTGTAGGGATATATACACACCCCTATATTACGTGATGGAGCGAATCGGCACCAAGCTGAAGCAAAAGTTTAAGCTGCCTGACTCCGGCAGTGTCAAGTTTAGTAAGAAGAAAAACGACCTGGCCAATTCCAATAACAGCAGTAACAGCAACAGTGGAACACCGGTCGTGGCTCATTTAAACCCAACAAACAGCCCACCGCTATCAAGCCCAGCTCAGTTCAGCTCTGTGGAGACATGTGGAAGACCTAAGGTGGTCAGCTCTCAAAGAGTGTCGCCTTGTGTCGCCAGCACCACCGCCGCTTCAGTGCCCGAGGAATCTGGGCCTATGGTTGCCCCTGTACGACGCAGGTCACCCCAGCAACGGGCGTCTTGTTACCTTCCTGATACTGGGGAAAGTCGAAGTACCTGTGACCAGGTTAGGTGCGGAGAGTTTCCCCCAGGCGAGCACAGTGACCTGCAAGGTGCGTACAGCCCAAATTCTCGGGCCGCACTGAACCAGCGGAGATACTCCCTGGAGCTTCAGAGGCTGGTTCAGCGACAGCAGCTCCTCTCCCAGCCTCCCTTGTCCTCCATGCCACCTGTGTACCCATCTCATATCTCAGTGGCCCGCTCGGGGTCTGCAGAACCAAGCTTTCTTCCTGAGCCAGAGCGCCACAAGCGACTTTCCTTGCAGGAGGCATTGTTCTACAAGCGCTGGAGTTCTGGTGGGGAGCCCTGGGACAGCGGTAGACCGGCCTCACTCTCCCATCCTCCACAAAGAACCCAAGACAGCCCAAGTGGTGGCTACCTGATTCCCACAGGGCCTGCGCTAAGCCCCTGTTCATCTTTCAGCCTGCAGGAGTCGGTACTAGCAAGCCCACGCTCCAGCTTTGCTAGCAGCACGGCCAGTGGAGGTGGAGGAGGCGGCAGCGGGAGCCCGATGGGAAGTCCATGCAGTAGCAACCGCACTAGTGGAATCAGCCTAGGTTATGACACCCGGCATACCACACCAGGCCCTGTTGCCCAGCCGCTGCAGTTTTCCTCCACACAGATAGGTGGCACATCTGGACAGGTGTATACTACCACTGGAGTAGGGAAAGCAGGAGCACCCCCAATGGAAGTGTGGAGGGACTACTTGGAGAGAGGCTTTCAAGATGGCCGTAACTCTTACCCACCAGCAGTTAGCGTCCCTGCAGCAACGGTTCGCAGGGCAGAGCCAGACTGGTGGACTGGCACAGAGCAGAGAGGAGAAAGAGTGGGTGACCGAATGAGACACTCAGACCTACCGGGCACTCAATACCAGCAAGAGCTGACCAGGCTACTGTTGAGAGACATGACACTGGAGGGAGAGGAACTGCTTGGAGGACTGACCCTTAAAGAGCAATCCATGTCCACTTCTGGTCCTCCTTCAGTCCCCGCTGTACCAGCAGGGAAACCCCAGCAAGAGGAACACCCAACAGTGAGGGAACCACCAGCATCAGCCTTAGATCGCCAAGAGTTCTTTGGTGAGAAGTCAAATAACATCCTCTTTACCCCCACCCCATACCTTTTTTTAAAACACATACACACACTTCCGACACATGCAGGTCTAGTTATGACTGGTGGAGTATTAAGGTGTGAGTGCATGAAGCACTTGAATCTATGAAAATCCCAGTCAGGCTTGCAGTGACTTGCACAGCCCTCCACAGTGACTAGGAGCTGAAAAAATTACAGCCGGTGTCAAGGCAAGTCTAAACCACAGAACTGAGTCAGTCCCAACAAAGATCACAGTTTAGAGCTGAATGGCAAATAGCAAACAGACATTATGGCTGTACCCCTCCACCCAGGCCGCTTAACCAGCCTTCATACCTAACTCATATGCCCATGAGCAAATATACTGCTCCACCGCCCAAAGCTACACACAGGCATTTCTGAATAGACAACACACAGGCAAAAAATATCTCCTCAGACCGCGTATAATGACTATGCATGCCCATAAATTACAGGCTGCGTGTTCCACGGGTCATACCAGAACGCTAGGGAGAAGTACAGTACGTTGGGAAGGGAAGTGTGTGTGTGTGTGTGTGTGTGTGTGTGTAACATGCAGTAGCATGCACAGGCGTGTGTTCCTGCAGCTCAGGTATTTGAGTCCTGAGGGAAGGCTCTCTCACATTATCAACAGGGTGTGTGTCTCCATGCAATGTGTTGCCATTGTTGTGACAAATGATCCCCTGTATTTTACAATATGCAAATTCCTTTGCGTGAATATTAAGACCATTCTGATTACATTTTAGATCTGTTAGTATGGCACCTAATGGAAAGACTCTAGAGCATGGATCAAGCCTTGTTTGTTGAGCTGTGTTTAAATGCTAAACAAACATGCTGGCCATTACTCCTTTCGAAGAATGTATGACTCACATCCCACAGAGATGCATTAGAGTCCCGGCAGGACTTGTGTTGTGTTATATGAGAGTGGCATTGTTTGACCAATGCTGTTCCAATTTAGATCAGTTTATAAGTGTTAATATTGCTAAAATAACTTTTTTTTTTTTTGCCTTGTATGTGTTCACACTACAGTGTAATTGAGTGTGTTGTGTATAATAAGTGTTTGTGTTGTGTTTCAGGAACGTGTGTGAAGTGCGGGAGGGGTGTGTATGGTGCTGATAATGCTTGCCAGGCTTTGGACAGTCTCTATCATACACGATGTTTCACCTGTGTGTCATGCGGTGAGTCAGTTACAAATTATAAATTACCAGCTGTAACAAGTTATCAAGAAATTCTAACTCTATCTTTGGACCAAAAACTACATGTTAAAGATTCACTGTGTTTATTAACTGTTGTAATATAATACATGGGGCGTCTGTGTGGAGTTTGGTGTGTTCTCCCTGTGTCCACGTGGGTTTCTTCCGGATGCTCTGGTTTCCTCCCACAGTCGTTGGTAGGTGGACTGGCAACTCAAAAGTGTCCATAGGTGTGAGTGTGTGTGTTGCCCTGTGAAGGACTGGCGCCCCCTCCAGGGTGTGTTCCTGCCTTGCGCCCATTGATTCCGGGTAGGCTCCGGACCCATCGCAACCCTGAACTGGATAAATGTTACAGATAATGAATGAATGAATGATTGATATGGGATTAGTATCAGTGCAAGTTACACCCAATAAAACATAAATGAACAGCAAATTTAAAAAACATGTTTGTTTTTTGAATTGAACAATTTTAATAAATTCCCCAATAAATTGTCATTAGGATTAAAGCCAGAATTAACGACGTCATGCCTTTTCCTTTTGTAGTCACCTTACGTCATCTTTGCCTTTTGTAGAAACCAGTATTGAGTCATTTTAGCAACGTTTGTGGTTTTCTCTAACAGTCCATACATGCTCCCTTTGTTGACGTGTGGAGCCATGGCCTAATGGTTAGGAAAGAGGGCTTAGGACTGAAAGGTCAATTCTGGTTCGATTCCCACGACTAGCAGGAAAATTGGGATTAATTGCGGAAGACACATTTCATTGTACAATGACAAATAATTGCATATTATCATTACATTATTCAGCGCAGACCCCAATCTTGATGCTCCAACTTCCATACTTCACTGGTATGTTGTACTTGTTATTATATGTGCAACACTATGACAATTAAATGCCACCTAAACATATAACGCACACCAAGAGACTGCCCAGATCTATCACACTACTGACAAACCCCTGTGCTAGAGCACCATGAGCAGAGAGAAGGGGGTGAAGCTCTAAATCATCATTCCCTATCTACAGTCTATATTTGACCATTCTTCTTTATATTATGATTGTACACTTCATAGTACAAAACCAAGTGGATATATGCACTACATGTTTATTAAATAATTAAATCCAAGGTGCTGGAACATTCGCTTCCTGCTATCACTTGCAAAAAAAATAGGGAATTTTGGTTTAAACTTTCTTTTAACCTGAAGTGAAGTTTCAACATGGACCTTTTTGCCAAATGTTTTTTATTCATTCATTCATTATCTGTAACCCTTATCCAGTTCAGGGTCGCGGTGGGTCCAGAGCCTACCTGGAATCATTGGGCACAAGGCAGGAAAACACCCTGGAGGGGGCACCAGTCCTTCACAGGGCAACACAGACACACACTCATTCACTCACACACTCACACCTATGGACACTTTTGAGTCGCCAATCCACCTACCAACGTGTGTGTTTGGACTGTGGGAGGAAACACACGTGGACACAGGGAGAACACACCACATTCCTCACAGACAGTCACCCGGTGGAAACCTACGCGGACACAGGGAGAACACACCACACTCCTCACAGACAGTCACCCGGAGGAAACCCACGCAGACACAGAGAGAACACACCACACTGCTCACAGACAGTCACCTGGAGCGGGAATCGAACCCACAACCTCCAGGCCCCTGGAGCTGTGTGACTGCGACGCTAACCTGCTGCGCCACCGTGCCGCCAATCCCATATCTAACACATTTATTTATAAAATAATATCTTCATATAATTATTTTGGTTTGTTATGTAGGCGTTTGCTATTTACATCTTGTGCTAGGTTTGTGTGAATAAGTAGTCGAGTATAAGAATGATAATTACATGGGTTAAATCTGCTCGCTGGTCTAAGGAATTGATCTAATTTTCAGTAAATGCTTATTGGATTTCCCTTTCTCAGGTCGCACACTTAGAAACAAAGACTTTTACAACGTCAGTGGATCGGTGTACTGTAAAGAAGACTACATGGTAAGGGAGATCACATTTGTGGAGCTCAGATTTGTGTTTAAAGTAACCCTAACAGCACCAGTAATAATCTCTATTTCTCTCTCTCTCTCTCTCTCTCTCTCTCTCTCTCTCTCTCTCTCTCTCTCTCTCTCTGTGCCCTACTGCCCCTCTCTCTTCATGTCATCCCCTAGTTTTCTGGTTTTCAGGCAGCTGCTGAGAAGTGCAGTGTTTGTGGTCATCTGATCCTGGAGCAGGTATCCCAATGCTGAAATCACTTCCATGTTATTACAAATCTTCATAGTATCTACATTGTATATAACATATATTTAAACAAACAAAACATTCTAAAATATGCTTTATCAGATACTTCAGGCCTTGGGGAACTCGTATCATCCGGGCTGTTTCCGTTGTACAATCTGCTCGAAGACTCTGGATGGTGTACCTTTTACAGTAGACTACCTCAATAACGTCTACTGTGTCTCAGACTATAACAGGTCAGTGCAAGAAAGACATGACTCATTTTGTTTGCTGTTATACATATGTCATAGTAAGCTAATGACATCCCAATAAACGACAGCTTGCTCACGTTGCTTGAGTACGATACAACAATAGTGTAATAATGAAACAGCAGTGTTATGAATGGATGTGGTAAAGACCTAGACATTGTCCTTGGAATTTCTGACATTGATTTTGATTTTTAGGACGTTTGCTCCTAAATGTGCTGCCTGTTTACAACCCATTTTACCTGCCGAGGTGAGTGTCTTAGGCTGGGACTATTTTATTCTGCATCTAACAAAAGCTCATGCTGTGAGGCATTCTAAATCAGGGGTTCTTAATCGCAGTCATTTGCATGTTTTCTGAATCCACTCTGTAAATAATCATAAAAGCATTCAGATGCTACTGAGATGATGATCAGGTGTGAGCCTCCACACAGTCGACAAAATAAATGTTTATGAAACTTTAGGACTAGTGTTACGACATGCTTTTATAGTGCATTGGTTCCCATGTAATTTCCTTGGAAGCGACTGCCCTGCGCAGTTTACTGGGTTTCCTAAACAATCTTTGCCACTTTAACTATGCACCTTTGTTTCCTTTTCCAGGGTAGTGAGGAGATTCTCAGGGTGGTGTCCATGAACAAAGACTATCACTTTGAGTGCTATCACTGTGAGGTAAGTCAGTTAAGATTTAGTCAGTGACAAAGAATGTGATTCATTTCCTGGCTTCGTTTATATTAGTAGTCAAGTAATCAAATTAACCCAGTTATTGTGAGTACTGGGATCAGCAGAACTGCCAGATTAACAAATAATTGGCAGGAAAAAATCTTCAGAACTTAGTGATGTCACTTAAGATGAACACATTGATGTAGATGTGGCATTTCTAAACGTGAGCATAGTTTGATTCACCATTATTTCATCACATTCACTTCTTTCAATAAATGAAAGTGAAATAGATTAGTTTCGAATTTTGAATTACAAGTACAGTGGAACCTCTACCTACGAACTTGATCCGTTCCGTGACCGGTTCGTAAGTGGAAACGTTCGATTCTCGAGTCAATTTTCCCCATTTAAAATAATGGAACAGCAATTAATGGGTTCCAGCCCCCACCCCGAAAGTCACCCTTTTTGCACTGATCTATGTTTACAACACTCTCAAATTAGTAAAAAAAATACATGTAGCGTTACTAAAAATAAAAGAGAAATACAGTGGTAAGAGTAATAAAAAAGAAATAATAAAGTTGTAAGTGGTTACACATCGCTACCTTGAAGACGTGACGACTGGCTGGAGCAGTAACACAGGCACTGGCTGTATGACAGGAGGTGGGGGGTGGGTGGAATAACGGAGAGTAGGCGGTGAATGTGGGGATACGGCTTAACTTAGCACGAATTTCGATGTCTGCTATTTACGCTAATGCTAAATTGCTAAAGCTACAATGTGCTAATCTTAAAAGCTCACTCCAGTCTGGGGGCGCTGGGAGACTCGCCTATTGGGGTCAGGGGCCATTTCCAGCCGCCGGCTCGGAGGAGACTCGGGTTCGGTTCTAGAGTCGTGGTTCGTTGGTGGAGGCAGAAAATATTCAAATGCCCGGTTCGTATCTTGGAAAGTTCGTTAGTAGAGGTTCCACTGTATAAACAAAAGAGAGCAGCATAGATGGAGCTGGGAATCGCTACAGCAGTGGTTACATTTTCAATGGAATGTTTATAAATAATTATTTCTGACCCCACAATCTAATGGTTTTAAATGTGCCGTACCCTTGTTGTTAATCTGATAACAGCATTTTTCTCACATTATTTATATTATTCAGTTGACAACTGGTTGCTAAGTACCAATATTCAAAAAAAGCCATGGAATGATTGTTTTGGCAAGAAGATAGTTTTCTTCCTCAAATTTATTTTGCAAAACTGTTGCCTCCAACTGATGCCCATAACCAAGCCTCAGGGCAGATGGTATTTAGTGGCTTTTGAGAATAGGAAAGGGGGAATATAGAGTCCTTTTCAATCAAATAAAACACTGGATTTTGCACTCATTCTATTCAGCTTCTTAGAACAATGTTGCTGTCCATTGGACCGGTCCACGTTTGCACCAGTTTTGATAGGAATCAAAGCCATGTCTTCAGTGGAGAGTATTGCACAACAGTAGTAAGAAGACAGACAGAGAATAGAGTAAACTGTCTTCCAGTTTCACTTGAAACTCTGGAGAAACCAAACACAAAACGAATGCTGTTTTCAGCAGACCACTACGCACTTTGAGGGTGTTTCCATATTTGGTTTCTTTTCATTTAGAGCATTAACCATATATCAGATGTTGAAAGTGAGATATAGAGCGAAAAAGCTGCCTTTCTCATTCTTAAAATGTTCACTGTTCGTAGCTGGGATCGGTGTAGGTCTGTGGGAGGTGGCGTTGTGTTATTATTAATAATGCATGAAAATGTGAATAGCATTTATAGATGTTTTAGTTGAATCATAAGGTATGTCTCAATTATTACATGTAGAACACTGAGTGAAAACGTTCATTTGAATTAACCAAATTAATTGTGAAAATCGGGGCAGCAGGTAGGGACCTGGAGGTTGTGGGTTCGATTCCCACTCCGGGTGACTGTCTGTAAGGAATGTGGTGTGTTCTCCCTGTGTCTGCGTGGGTTTCCTCTGGGTGCTCCGGTTTTCTTCCCACAGTCCAAAAACACGTTGGTAGGTGGATTGGCGATTCAAAAGTGTCCGTAGGTGTGAGTGTGTGTGTGTATTCCAGCCTTGCGCCCAATGATTCCAGGTAGGCTCTGGACCTAGAATTGTACATCAGACAAGAATGGGACAGCATTACTCTCCCAAAACATCAGCAATTGCTCTCCGCACTTCTGTCTTCTCTGTTTCTTTTGTAGATAAAATATGGGTTGAAGATTTGCAAACCATTGCGTTCTCTTATCACTTACATTTATGAAACATTTCACACAGCGTCACACTTTTAAGTGAGTTGAGAAAAGGGAAAAAACCTCTCGCATCCAGTTGTAGGCGAGATCCCAGGAATGCAGAGTGTGGAGAGCTGGGTAAATACAGCTCGGATACAGCTTTAAGCCGCCGCACTGAGTATACGTCCACAAACCTCTGAGGCAAGGCAAGTTTATTTATAGAGCACCTTTCATACAGTTCAGAAAAGCAAGAATGAAAATGTAAACAATTTAAAATGATACAATAAAAGAAAAGAACAAAAGTACCGTTACAGAATAAAAATGCCGAGCTGTAGCTGCTCAAACAGGAATGTTTTAAGTCTTGATTTAAAACTCACGGCTCTTCTGTGCGCAAAATTCCATCCATTTCAATGAGATTTGCTTTGAAAGGCAAATGTCCCACACAGCGTCTGGCAAATAAATTTCGCTTGTGAGGTTTTGTGTCAAATTCAACACAAACATTCCCATTCCAGACCAATCCCGCTGCTGCTCTGGACTGAGCCGACACGGAGGACTGTTGTGGGTTCAGAACTGAAGATATATATAACTACAGTTATGTGGGTTACAAACTACAAGCCAAACAAGACTCATAGGAAAAGTAGAGCTAAAAAACTCCCTTGGGGCCTTTTCCTATTTGCGGCTTCTGCTGGAATACCACCGTTGTTCAGATGTTGAAGCCGCTGAACCAAAATGGAGGACTTCCTAAGCTCTGCTCGCAGACACATCCATTTCTCCAGAAAACGTGAAATACAAAAACCCAGTGTGACTAGGACTTTATGCAGAATTTCTGTTCTAGACTAGAGCCTCTGTAAAATTAATTTCATCAGTGCCTTCTAGTGGAATACAGGGCGCATCCATGTCTCGAGAACCCACTTCATAATCGTTTAACCAGTAAAGCCTTTATTATCCTACTGACCAGATGATGTGAGTAATCTGTCATTAACTTTAAATCTAAGGAGAGAAAATAAGGAATGGTGGCATTTTCTGTCAAATTTACATTCAAAAGGTGCCCTGATGTTGTTTTGCTGTTTCTGTTTTTCCTGATATAGGAGTGCAGGAAGCAGCTGTCCGATAAACCCGGCTCTCAGTGCTTCCCCCTGGACTCCCACCTCCTCTGCCACTCCTGCCACATGAGCAGAGTGTGTGCCCCCCACAGCCTCCCCACACAAAACACACACTGAGCAGAGAGAGGGAGGGAAGGAGCTTTTCTGATGGACCAACGTAAACTGCTTTTACTGACATATGCATATTCAAAACCAAGGTTCTATTTTGCCGCCTTGTAAAGCTTTTCCAGTGTCTTTATCTTGTTTCATACCCACAGATGGTTACATATTCTCACACTGAAATAAAACTGTTGTAGACTGACCCCCTCCCCAGAACTTGAGTCCTATATTTCACGTGCAGTGTCTGGAACTACAGGGAAGTGCCTCCCCCTGGTGGTCAGAAAGTGCACCCACACAAACCTGCTGACAAAACTGTATAACTGTTTTCTGAATGATCACTGTCAACGTTACTAAGTTACTAGGGAGTATGAGACATCACGCTGAGCTACTGTTTATATTCTCGTGTCTGCTGTAGAAAAAAAGGGATTTTTTGCTTAACTTTAAAAAAATATTTAATATCACTAGCAAAGGTTTTGCACTTAAATGAACATGTTTACCTTTTAAGAGATTTTTTTTAAAAGAAAGCATTCTTGCAAGAGTAAATATTCCTGTATCTTGTCTTTATTAATAAACTTTTCTGTCTGTAATTTGAAGTTTTCATTTTGTACTTTATGTAGCAACACGTAAAGGATACTCTACACCAGTTATTCACAATTATAGGTGCTGAATAAGAGTCTAGGGATTGTGTCACTACGTATTGTGTGTTTTTCAGTGTTCATACCTTTAACATATTTATTTTTTAACTAGCCGACATGCTTTAAAGGCTAAGCAGCAGCTCTATGAAAGTGTCAAACCCCCCCCCCCCCCCCCCCCCAACGGTGTTGGGAAACTCTAATAGGCGTCTTGCCTGTGACGTAGATGGTGGACAACACTCTAGAAGCTGCACTTAATTTAATGTAAAATGAGGAAAAGGTGTGTTGTTTTTGGCTGCAATCATTCAATGTACAGTGGGACATCTGTGAACAAATGGCCCAAAGATCCCAAAATATCCAGAAAATTGACTAAATTTGTCCACTTTAAACGGGCACTTTGGAAAGGACCCTCCGCTCACTCCGTTATCTGTAGCTCATTTCACTGGCGCTTTTCCAACAATATGGGCATGTAAGGACAGCAACGAAAGGTGTTCAAGAGCCTCTGTAACATGGAGGTAAACAGGGTGAGGACACTCACTTCGCCTGTTTTAGTTGGTGTTAGTTAACGTTAGCTTGACTCGCTAAACTCGGTGGCTCAGATTATACTCGGCTACGTAGCTGCATTACGGAGGTTTATAGTGTCGGAGGAATTCGAGTTCGACTTCGATCACATTTACAAGAATAACGGTACCTCTACATTTCAGTTTAGCTTATTGCTAGGCTACTGTCATGAATAATGTTGGTTATTTAGCTAGCTAGATTAGGGTGACCAGACGTCCTCTTTTACCCGGACATGTCCTCTGTTTTAGACTTAAAAAATGTCCGGTCGGAATTTCACAAACGTCCGACATTTTGTTTTTCTAGAGCTTACATAGAACTTCGAGAAGTTTCGTTCACAAACTAGTCCCGCCCTCCCCTACTCCGATTGGTTCGCTTGAGTGAGAAGGGGGCGTGGTGAAGTAGCCTAAAATCTTCGGATTGGACGGTCTGACTGTAGAGCTACCGTTATTGGTCGATAACCTTCTCTGTAAACATTTAATTGGTCAGTCTGCACGTCAGTAGTCGTCTACCCACCCGCGGCGCTGACACTTATATCTGTCAGTAACTAAAATAATGTAAAATATTCATGGAGGTCCATTAAGTGGTGCTTAGCCTTTAAGCATTTGGATATATTCACCATTCTGGACGGGTGAAACGTCTCCAGCCTTTGTGAAGCAGTGTGTTACATCTGGTACTGCATTTTAGTTTGTTAAAGTCTGAAACGTCAGAAAAGCATTTATGTTCCGTGCACACGGAGAAGTCTTTCTAAATTCCTTAATTAATCAGAAAACAACTTCCAACACCATTTGCCTGAACAGGTGACATTTAATGAGTGCAAATGGCGTATTAACAGCTCTGAGACTTAACTCCACATTTACAGGTGTTCTGTTGCCAGTTTTAAAAAGGGGAACTCTACAGCGTCAACACTGACCGCAGTCGAGGTTAAATCATTGTACAGACAGACGTTAATTATTTATAGAACGCCGTTGGGCTCTAAACGTGTTGGATTCTCCGTGTTAATAGGTAGCGTATAATTTCGTGTTAACACGCTAAGTATTTAGTTTATTTAAGTTTGTGTATTTATTGGTGGCTTTATTGCCACCTACTGGTGTATTGCTGAAACAACATAAAGCCTTAACTTACCAAATAACGGAAACATTCCAGTGTTTAATATCCTGAAAATGTTTTTTTTTTTTTTGAGAGTTTGTAAAAACATTATACATATATAAATACAATACGTTATATTGTTGAATAAATAATTATTATTAATATTATTAACAAATAATTATTGATACAAACCTCTCACTTCAACCACCACAGAATTTACTCCTGAAAAAAGCCCCTTTTTTAATTCAGATTTTTTAGTTCAATTTTATTTTGAAGGAGATTTAACCTCTCACGTTTTTAATGTATATATAGAAGTAGATACACATAATTAAATAAAACATGAGTAAATTAATGTATCTTTAAACATATTATATATTTTTACAGAAAGAGGAGGATTTGGAAAATTAATTTCACTATGGGTTTGTATTAACATCGTAGTGTTTAGCAGTATGCTATTAAAATAATGCACATAATTTATCATTGTGACTGATTTACGCCTCAGTGTCACACACACAGTGTGAGAGAATAGTGATGTTTGTTTGATATAAAATTATGAAAAGCTTTAGAGCATGTTATGAGAGGTATTTTAAGGTATTAAACACCAGAGTCTTTAATTGTGAAAAATAAACCTTCAGTTGCTATGGGGATCAGCTTTACTACTATTGCTGTCTTCACACTGCTCACGTAGGGCTCAACGTAGCCACAGGTCAGCGCTCAGCTCACTGTGTTATGAAAAATTCAGATGAAACGCGCATGTGTTCAAACGTTTAGAGCCCAATGGCGTTCTATATTCTCTAAACGTGTGAACACATGCGCGTTAACACGTTATTAAAAATGTGGGTGTTAACACCGAAAACTTGACCAAAATTGACACGTTTACACGCTTGGTAAGGTTTTCGCCAATGGGAGGCCTCAATTCCGGGCGTACTTACATATTCATGATATGATTTACATCACAGGCTGTAGCTAACACGAAACATAAATCCTTTCTGAACGTAGTCCCTACGTTTCACCTGAATTATTCATAACATAGTGAGCTGAGCGCTGACCTATGGCTACGTTGAGCCCTACGTGAGCAGTGTGAAGACAGCAATACTAAGCTGATCCCCATAGCAACTGGAAGTTTATTTTTCACAATAAATAAACTCTGGTGTTTAGTACCTTAAAATTTGTAAACATGCACATTATTATATAACTATAACTAAGCGTTTCATAATTTTATATCAAACAAGCATCACTATTCTCACATACTGAGACGTAATTAATTCACATTGATAAATTATGTACATTCTTTTATTAGCATACTGCTAAACAGTATGATGTCAATACAAACCCATAGTGAAATTAACTTTCCAGATCCTGCTCTTTCTGTAAACATGTATAATATGTTTAAAGATACATTAATTTATTCGTTTGTTATTTGTGTATCTACTTTTATATAAACATTGAGAGGATAAATCTCCTTCAGAATGAAATTGAACAAAAAAATTAAAATTAAAAAGGGCTTTTTTTCAGCAGTAAATTTAGTGGTGGTTGAAGTGAGGGGTTTAATATATATATATATATGTGTGTGCGCTTTTAAACGTATTTATATATGTATAATGTTTATACAAAATCTCATAAATTGTTCAGAATACTAAACACTGGAATTTTTCCGTTATTTGGAAAGTTAAGGCTTTATGTTGTTTCAGCAATAACGCCAAACACCAGTAGGTGGCAGTAAAGCATCATGATTCACGAAATACCCAAACTTAGCGTGTTAACATGAAATTATACGCTACGTTAACACGGAGAATCCAACACGTTTAGATCCCAACGGCGTTCCATAATTAGACAAATGAGCTGGCCTGAGTTGATAGCCATGCTTTCCGTCATTACTGTACAATGGTTCACAAAGCACCAATTATAAATGTTTTCATCTTAAGGTCAACAACGACGTACTTGGTCAAGCAGCTCAAACGGATACTTAAATAAACAACTTTCACACATCCTTTCTTTAGTCACTTTTTTATTATTCTTTATACATTCTGCATACTCAGCAAAAAGCAAATAAGAATCTTTTTCAAACTAAAACTTTAAAACATTAAAACTTGTTCCTCTCTTCTATATAAAGGTTAGACTTCTCCCTTATTTGATTCACAGAGGAGGACACTAAAGGACTAGAAGTCAACAGGAGAACAAAGGAAGAGGGGAGACGCAGAGAGATGGAGGCAATGAAGGAAGAGGGAGAGATGAGACGCTTTAACCAGGGACTGGTTTTTCCTTCATAAAATGTACACTTCCCTGTAGGTGGACTTTGGAGAAATCCATAATAGTAGTCAGTCTGTCAGTGCTTTAGGGTTTTCACAGATTGTGATTAAGCCTGGGGTCTGAATACTTCAAAATTAGCACAAGGCTGTGGCCAGAACTACTCTTTAATTAGGGGAATTTCTTTTGTCGTCAACAGAAATAATTTAAAGCCTCAAAACAGAAAAGATCAATGTAGAAATAAACGTCAAATCCCATATTGCGTTTACAGCCCGCCGGCTATATCTAATTTTCATAAATTAAAAAAAAAAATACTAAAAGAAAGGAGGGAGGTGGGAGGGAGACGACACTTCAGGAGTGGGAATAAGTGTGTAATAAAGTTTCCCTGCCTGTTATTATAACAACGACCACCCAGAAATCTCTGACTAGGAGGATACTTCCTCCAACACTGTGGGGATCTTCATGTACAAGTCTATTTCGGGCTGAATGTGGGATAAAAATGTGACTAATCGTGAAAACAAAATATTATGAAAAAACTGAACTTTTAACTTGAGGGAAAAAAAACAACCACACACACGTTGGAAGCCCCATGAGATAAAAAGGATGTACAGCAGATAATGTGCTTGTGACGCTACCAACGTGTATAAATGTGGTCATTTAAAAAAAAAAAACAACAATAAAAAATAATAATCACAAGCATGAAACCCTTGAAACTATAACATTTAGTCATTTTCAGGGTTGAAGGTTTGCTTCATACTTGGGCCTTAGCAGGCAAAAGGAAATCCATATACTCTTCCAAGTACTTCTCTCTCTCTCTCTCTAACACACACTCAAGAGTAGTTCTCAAAACACTCAGCGTCGTCGGTCCCGGGAGGGGTTGCTACGGCTTCGCGAGCGTCTGCTGCCCCCTGCTGCAGGCTTGGAATCGCTTGCTCTGCCTCTATTGCTGTCTCTCCTTTTCTCTGCCTCCTTCTCTCTACCCCTCTCACGCTCCCTCTCTCTTTCCTTGTTCCTCTCTCCTTCCGCTGGTCGACTGGAGCTTCCTCCCCCGCCTCCTGTATTCCCCCCCTCCCTCTCACGGGCACGCGCTCTCCCCTTGCTTTCTTCCTCGCGCTTTTTGTCCTCCTCTTCCTGCAGCTCTTTCCTAATTTTCTCTCGCTCCTTCATCCTCTCTGCTCGCTCCAGAGTCCTTTGAGCTGCCTGTGGGAGGAGAAGGAGGAGAGATTCCAATTACTTCACTCATCTAAAGTTTATTAAAATTAGTGCTCCAGGGATCACAGCGTAGTAGCTACAACACCTCAGAACATAACGTGTAAATTGAGAGTTAATAAGAGAAAGAGGGAGCCACCAATGTGTGAGAGAGCAACAGAGAGATAGATTAGACAGAGATGGATAGAGATAGCTAGATAGAGAAAGAGAGATAAGACAGAAGGATAGAGATGGATAGCTAGATATATAGAGATAGCTAGATAGAGAAATATAGTGATAGATATATAGAGATGGAGAGAAATATATAGAGAGATAGATAAATATATAGAGAGATAGATAGCTATATATATAGATAGCTACAGAGATAGATAGATAAATATACAGATAGATATATAGAGATAGATATACAGAAAGAGAGATGTACAGAGAGGTAGAGAGAGCGACAGCTAGAACTACATCTATTTGGTCTGGGTTTTAGTAGCGCATGTGTAGGGGTCTCTGACCTGTTCTTCAGTGAGGGGCAGCCAGTATATACAAGGAGCAGCTTTGGTTTTGCGGAACAGATCATCAAGTAGCTTGGCAGGAGGCTCCTCTGGTTTTTCTGTGTCAAATGAAAAGGAGGCATTCAGAAAAGACTCATTAGTGCAATATTAGTAGAGAATTTTTAAATGGAGATGAAGCAAAGCAGACAACGAGAGGAAAAAGCTGAACGTTTCTAAACTCCAGGTAGGAGCCAATTAGACAAAAAGTTTGTTGGAATTTGTGTCTTAAATGAAGAAAACAATAAATAAAAAAATAAAACCTAGCACCTAGAAGCATTGAACATAACCCTTTTAGATACAATGCACATTGTCACCTTTTTTTTCCACCTTCCTTTCTTTGCTCTTCCCTCTTTCTTTGCGTCTCCTGTCCCTGTCACGAGATCGCGATCTTCTGCCTGTTTCCCGAGGGTCTCTGCCAAAGTCTCGAACTTTGTCCCTGTCCCATTCCCGCTCTGACCGGGTCCTTTCTCTGCGCTCCATCTCCCGCTCTCTCTCAGCCCATTGGTCCCTCACTGCTGCAGCTCCTACTTCCTTCTCTCGCTCACGTTCCCGTGCTGGGGGCATGAGAGGAGGGGGAGGAGGAGGAGGAGGGGGAGGGGCGGCAGGACGGGGTCCAGGTCCCGCAACCCGCGGATCGGTTCCGGGCAGAAGACCTTTGTGGAAGTCCAACTGGAGGAAGAGTAGGATTGGCAGAAAAAGACAAGTGCAGAGAGGGAAATAAGCCAGAGGTCAATTCAGGAAATTAGTTCATCCATAAGATCATGTCATTCAGTGGCACAATGAATAAAAGCTAGTTAAAACAGCAGTTGTAATCATTTGGCATGATGTTTGCACAAGCTTTAACTTGTTAAAATGAGCTGCCATTTTTTGCAAAAATACAAATTAACCCTTTAGCTCAGGGCAAATCTAAACAGGCAAAATTCACAAAACATATCTTGGCTGTTTGAGGTAGTGGAAAGTTCATGTTTGTCAAGTTACTGCTTTTAGAACAACACAACTAATGGTACAAAATGTGTATACCTCCTCCTGCTCACAGAAGTCCACACTGAGCACTTTGGGATTGCTAGACGGCCATTTGACTCCATGCAGTGCCTCACGAGTTGCTACTGCCTCCTCCTTACTAGAATACTGAGCAAGAAACGAGAACCATCAGACCCGTTTACTCAAACACTACAGTCAAATATTTGCTACACATCCTTAAAGTAAACAACCAGATTCAAAGTGAACCGTGATTTAATTTCAGAATGTTTAAAGATTAAATGGATGAGACACTCACAGTGACATAGCAGTGTGACTTGATTTTATCGATCCAGAAGCCCTCCTCCACCACTGTACCAGTCCGATTCAACAACTCCTTGAGCTGGCCTAAGGTGAAGGGGCGGACCTGCACACAAAGGTAAATACGTCAATGCAAACTGTAAGGAGGGTGAGAAAGAACAACAAAAAAAACCTACAAAAGTAACTAGGCACTTTGACCACCTGACAGACCAGCAAGCTATTCATTTATTTTAAATCAAATATGAACCAGAACTCTATGAGATTAGTTTCATTAGGGTTAGATATTTCATTCATTATCTGTAACCCTTATCCAGTTCAGGGCGCAAGGCAGGAATACACCCTGGAGGGGGCGCTAGTCCTTCACAGGGCAACACACACACTCACACCTATAGACACTTTTGAGTCACCAATCCACCTACCAACATGTGTTTTTGGACTGTGAGGACACACCACACTCCTCACAGACAGTCACCCAGAGGAAACCCACGCAGACACAGGGAGAACACACCACACTCCTCACAGACAGTCACCCAGAGGAAACCCACGCGGACACGGAGAACACACCACACTCCTCACAGACAGTCACCCGGAGGAAACCCACACAGACACAGGGAGAACACACCACACTCCTCACAGACAGTCACCCAGAGGAAACCCACGCAGACACAGGGAGAACACACCACACTCCTCACAGACATTCACCTGGAGCGGGAATCGAACCCACAAGCTCCAGGTCCCTGGAGCTGTGACTGCGACACCACCGTGCCGCTCGTGCTAGATATTTAATTTTAACAAATGACAATATATTTGGCTTCATTTGAGAGTTGTGTGGCCATGTTTAAGCAAACTATTACTCCTCTACAAGCCATTTTCAGCACACCCAGGGAGTACTTACCAGGTTGCAGATGTGAATGATGTTAGAAATTTTGCCTCGAGGAGGGGACAGCTGTCGACCTGTACGTACAGGGTCATCAATGGTAACAGACACTTTCTGTTGACTGATGGAACGCCGCACCACAGAATCGTTAGGAGTCACTAAAAATTAGCACAGAGATGGATTCCTCTTATCAGATGAATGAAGAGAGACATGTTTCTCTATTGATTCTACCTTTCTACCCAAGTCTAGGGACATGAACACCAAAAATAGTCACCTTTCTTGTTGCTCCCCTCTGGCGTCTCCATGGCAACTTCTGACAAGCTCTCCCGCCCCTGATTCCTAAGAGGTTTCTCCTTCTGTACTTCTGCTTGCTCCTCTTCCTCGTCATCATCATCTTCCTTTTCTTTCTGTCCATTCTCCTGCCCTTCAGTTGGGACAATCTAGAAAAACACACACACAAAAAAATCCATTTACACCTGTCAGTCATTACATTAACACGACCTGCCCGTTCTAAATCTCTGACATGTTGAGGTCAGATGGTGTCCTGTGGGATGCAGTAAGTTGGGGTCTCCATGGATTAGAGTAGTTTTCCCAGCGCACGTTTGATCAGAGTAAAATCTGTGGAATTTGGAGGTGCTTCCCTGTCTTCCCTTTTGATTGTGCCACGGTCCAGTTTTTACACTCTCTGGCCCAATGTCTGGTTCTTTTGGCGATGGACGGGTTCAGAACAGGCACTCTGATGGTGCATGACTAAGAAGCCCGTTACACAGCAAGCCACAATACCAACCTCAACTGGCCAATAGAGGGCACTAGGCCATTCCTCTCCCTGGTGGAAATGTAATTTATTTTTTAATTACTGAAGTAAATTTTTATATAGAGCCATTAACATCTACATTACAATTACTAAATAACGTATTATATACAATATGGAGAAAAGAAAGCTTCCTTTTCATATATTTAGCTATTGGGCACTGCTTCCATTGACTGCATTGCAGCAATGGGCAACATTTCTAGCGCTCGCTGATGGCAGAAAACAAGCGACCAAAAACCTTGACTGAGAGAAAACACACACACAGCCTCAGAGAACTCAGGGGGGTTCGCCTATCGCCCCAAAGCTATGTGTGTGTTTGTATTTGCACGTGCCCTCTATGTATCTATCGCCATCTGTGTGTATGTGCACTGACAATCATTGATTATGATTTATGTTGTAGCGAAGAGTGTGGAGAACTTTAATCTCAGAGATAGTTTTCTGCAGAAACTGAATATCTTCCACACAGTAGGCATAGCTGTGTAGTTACAGGCATCAGTGCATATGCGCAAGCAACTAAAAGAAGTGTCATGTTATCCGTTGTAATTTCAGCTAAAATTCCAATATCGGACCAATAACTATTCAAACTAGAGGTCTGCATTTCCAGGAGGAAACGCGAGATGTTGCGCCGCCTAAACCCCCGCCCCCCGATCCGCGTCTTTACCGCTTAAAGCGAGGTCCTCGATACGGTAAACCCGCGTGGGTCACTAGGCGACGCTTATGGTGAAGGAGTTTACTGCTAAGCTGTCGGTAGTGGGATGTTAAGAGAGCACTCTCCCACAGCAGTTTACATTGGACTCTATGGAGCTCTGTAGGCCGTGAATGGAAAACGGGGTCAAAGGTCATGAAGCGGGTGGGCTATCGGCCCATAATTTTACGTGGAGGGACCGTGGACCCTCGGGTCTGCCCGTTTGAGTTCTGGTGTCTCTAGCTCGAAAACTGACCGTGTGACAGCAGTTTGAAAGTTTGACAAAAGTTTATGGACATTTTTTCATTCATTCCTATGGGAGAAAATATGAAACTTCAAATGCTTACTGTGCAAAAACTATTTAACTTTTCCAAAAGCTGTATACAAGCCCGCATCCCACAGGGAAGCTCTACGAATGAAACTTTGAACGGAGTCGATATCTCGAAAACTGTGGGCGGAGTTAACCGGACAAGAATGAACGATCCTCAGAATGAAGGGCAGCAAACGTAACACTAGAGGTCTGCATTTCCAGGAGGAAACGCGAGATGTTGCGCCGCCTAAACCCCCGTCCCCCGATCCGCGTCTTAAAATGTTGAAAAGACAGCCAGTATATTGTGAATGAGGTCTTTTTTAAAAATTCCACCTTAAGAAACCTTGGATAATTAAGACGTCCCCCTTAAAAATGACCTTTAAAGTGTTACAGACTGCCTGTGTATTTCTGTGGCCCTCACAGCTCTCCCCGTCAGTGTCTGCCTCTGCCCCTCCCCCTCCCCCCTCTGTCTCTCTCACACGCACGCTCACAGAACACAACTGACAGACTCATGATTCAATGAATTTCGACCGGGGAGCACCCTCCAAAAAATCACCCGTAGCTCGAAAACTTTTCCCAACCAAAATTGAACGAAGCATACCGTAGCGACAAGGAGAGTCTTGTGCTCGAGATGGTGTAAAAATTTTTGCACTTTGAGCGAGATTTGATGGTGTAATTACGAGTTAAAAACAGGCAAAGTTTTGAAAATCTGCGTGCCGAGCCGCTCTTAAAATACATTGAGCTCTATGGGAGGAAAACCCTCCCAAGTGTGGAACAAAAATTCATAACTCAAGAACGGTATTCTCAAACGGTCTGAAACTTACAAGTTTGAGAAAGGGGACATTTCTCTACCATTTAAAATTTAAATGAAGTCTGTAGGTGAAAGTATAAGGAAGTTATGGTGAAATGTTCGGCAGAAAATTGAAAAAGAAAAAAAATAATTTCAATGGGTTCCTATGGGAGCGTACCCACCCTCCGAACAAATGCTTATAGCTCGGAAAGTTTTCCCCACATCACTTAACCGTATATACCGTTGCGACAAGGAGAGTCTGGGGATCGATATGGTATAAAAAATTTGCAGATTAAGTGAGAATTGAGCATGTTATGACGAGTTAAAAACAGGAGAAAATTTTAGAAACCGCACTCTGAGCTGCTCCAAAAATACATTGAACCCTATGGGAGCCGAAACCGTCCCTAGTGCCGAACAAAAATTCATAACTCAAAAACTGTATTTTCAATAATGTTCAAATTATTATTAGAGGTCTTAGAAAGGACAAGTTTCTCTACCATTTAAAATTTAAATGAAGTTTCTAGGTGAAACTATAAGGAAGTTATGGCGATTTGTTCGGCTGAAAAGTGAAAAAACGGCTTTTTGCCACTGAAACTACAGTGGATGACATCACCCCCACTCTAAGAGCCTCCCATTGAAATGAATGGAGGGATTTTGAAGGAGGAAAAGAAAGGGAAGGATGAGTGCAAAAATTCCGAAAACGGAAGTGATGGGAGCCGGTACGCCCGGGTCCGACCGTCTGAAATCCCGTGTCCGTAGCTTGAAAAATGACCGAGTTAGAGCACTTTGAAAATTAATTCCATAGAAATGACTGGGGAAAAACGGAGCGATAAACGAGTGTAGCGGACGAACGAGTGCGGGTATCGGAAAGCTGTATACAAGCCCACATCGTCGCTATAGGACGCACGATTTCCAGGTGGAACGGAGTCGATAGCTCGAAAGCTGCGGGACTAGTTAGGCGGACAAGGAAACGCGGAATAATAAAAATAATAATAAAAATAATATGACTTAAGAAGAACAATATATTGCGCGCTGCTGCTTAAAGCAGCAGGCGCAACATAATAAAAACGTGCTTCTTAACTGGCATGACGTAATGAATCATGTAATGTACCAGAGCACATTAGAGTTGCAATTTATAATTATTTTAATATCTACTAGCTTTCTGACTGATTTTAAATGTAAAGCAGGTAGTGTCGCAGTCACACAGCACCAGGGGCCTGGAGGTTGTGGGTTCGATTGCCTGTCTGTGTGGTGTGTTCTCCCTGTGTCTGCATGGGTTTCCTCCGGGTGACTGTCTGTGAGGAGTGTTCTCCCTGTGTCTGCGTGGGTTTCCTCCGGGTGACTGTCTGTGAGGAGTGTGGTGTGTTCTCCCTGTGTCTGCGTGGGTTTCCTCCGGGTGACTGGCTGTGAGGAGTGTGGTGTGTTCTCCCTGTGTCTGCGTGGGTTTCCTCCGGGTGACTGTCTGTGAGGAGTGTGGTGTGTTCTCCCTGTGTCTGTTTTTTATTTATTTATTTATTTTTTAAAATCATGTTACCACAAATATTTCATTCCACTTTTATCAGCATGAAAAGCTAACGTCCAATCAGTGTCAGTCACAGCTCAACAGTACATGGGGTTTGTTTTTGCTAATCTTAATTTTCTAAAACCCTGCATCATTACTAAATTTCATACAGGGCCAAGGTTCTGTTCTGTGCCGAAGCCGTTCAAATATTTCAAATGACTAAACCACCATATTTTATATTTAATACCTAAATAATAAATAAATAAATAAATCTAAAACCCAAGTAAAATGCAAGATTGTAACCTGAAGTTATGAAATGTTAAATATTTATCCATAAATTTCACACCAGACGCTGAAAACGCTCTGCAATGATCTGTGACATGCTGTGCACAATAGACTGCTTTAATCAGTGTAGTTGTTCACATCAGAAGCATGTGTGATGCAGCACCGCAGCAATAACACACGCATGAAGCACAAATATCTTCCTTTCTCCCTTTCAACATAATTCAGTGACTGCGGCAGAGAATGCATTGACGTTTACAGGCTGACGGTTCATGTGAGGCCTAGAACACATGTCTGCAGCTAGACCTTTCTCGAAATGTGTGTGACAGCAACTCTTCAGAACTGATGGGTTAACATTTTCTTCCAGTGAGCAATTGGTATTAAGCAACCTACATCAGTCCTTCCCTTAAATCACTTTTTCTAACCACTGCCATAGTACAGATGCCACTGCAGAGATGCCATGAACCACTGGTCTAGCCATCACAATTCAGCCCCGGTCAAAGTCACTCAGATCTGTACTCTTGCTAATTTTTCCTGCTTCCATCACATCGCATTTTCCAACTTCAAATACTCACCGTCCACTTGTTGCTCGTTATTTCCCACCCCTTGAAAGGTGCCCATTGTAAAGAGAATCAAATGTTGTGGCTGAACAGTGTATAATACACAGTCCACAAAAATTAAACCCAAAATAAAATGTATGACTTAAATAATAAATGTTGTGTGTGACACTGGCTGTTAAAACCTCAAGTTATAGAAGTCTTCTCCAAAACCCTGGATGACAAGAGGCCTACCTGTGTTACAGTACGTCTAATCTTAAGACCCGGATCCTCTTCACGGTCAGCCTGCTGACTGGAGTCCTCATCCCCAGAGAAACGGCCTTCATCTGGGTGCAACTCCACCACAGCCTCTTGCAGTGGCTTAATATCTGGAATCAGGGACTGCAAATAGGGAACAACTTAAATACACGGTTACACTAAAATTAGGATATCCTCTTAGAAATATATTTGATACGGATGACCGGACTTAACCCACACTATTCCTCCAACTAGAACAACTATGTTGGAGCACTCTTCAAGTCCATACCTTTAGTGACTCAGTGGTGATACTAATCGAAGGCTTCTTGGCAGTGACTGCTGTGCTTGAGCCCCACCTCCTCTTCCTACTCGCTGCACCCCCAGATTCAGTCTCTGTCAGTGATGCTCCCTCTGGCTTTGTACCTAAAGAGAAAATCATCAGTCTCATACAGATACATGAAAATATAATGGATAGGTAGTAACACACAAGACACAGCTCAGTCAAACTAGTTTATTAGCAGCAGTTATAGGGGGAAAAAGGAAAAAGTTGAGAGTTACTGGCTTTTATTCACTGACCGCTTTAAAAAGATACTGCCCAAAATAAAGGGAAATACTTACTAGTCAGTGAAATCTTGCGTGCAGCAAACGCTTTTGGAGTGGTAGTCTGCAAAAGACAGAGGATGACAAAACAAAACCAAAAAAGAAAGAAAGACCCAAGTGGGTGCAGGGAGAGATGAGACAGAGGGAGAGAGAGAGAGAGAGAGAGAGAGAGAGAGAGAGAGAGACAGACAAACACCAGGCCGGGAGGGGCAGCAGGAAAGGGGATGATAGAGAACAAGAGAAAAAAAAAAAAATAAAAAAAAAAAAAAAACACAAGAGATACAGAGCTATCAATGAAACCATAACAGATAAGCTAACAATCTGACAGACAAAAGATTTAATGCTCAACTCATCACCTGCCTGACTGCCTGTCCAATACACACGGTTCATTATACTACAACATTTTAAATGTGTTAGATTGCATGCTTGACCCATACTGTCTATTCCATCACATGGCTAAAACATCACCCCAAGCTTAATCTAAATAATGTCAGACAAATATTCCTAAAATAAATCCTATCAACCCTGCTTTTTATCCAAAAATCAAAACGCACTGTGATAACTATTAAAAATAAATGCATCTTGGGAAAAAAAAGGGTATTTCCTGGTACCATTGACACCTGATTCCTCACTGGCTTGACTATGGCCCAACCACACGGCAGTGTGCACTGTTTCTAGGCAACAAGGATCCAATCAGATGAGGCTGAGAAGTGAGGACTGGAATCGGTCACAAACTGAGTGTGCTGATTGGCCGGCTGAGAGGGGCTGCTTTTTTGGAAGTTTGCTTTGTGAAGGAGTGATTTTCGATGAGTGATTTTTGTGGTTTCTGACTCAAACTGCAGAGGTCTTTGATGTTTTTGTGATTTCTGATGAGCAGAAACAGTCTTTGAATGAGTAACATGATGTCGAGATGAAGTGCATATCCAAGTAAACTTGGAATGTAGTCTATAGAAGCACGAGTGTTCAAACCAAAAAGCACTCATTTTGACAGAGTGTTTTGAGAGAAACCAGTCCAAAGTCACTTTCAAAAGAACTATCACTCAGACGATGAAGTACAAGTCCATGACCCACACCGCGTAAGGGGTTCACTTCAAATGGCATGTATAGTCCCCAATCTGGTAATGCTTAAGGTCCTTGGTTATTTGCTTTCAGGCAGGTATTTATCCACTGAGATGACACGGCTGGACTGAATGTCCATGGACTTCTTGCAAAAACGTAGAACGGTTTGAAACTGGCAGCAGGACAAGCAACAAATCGTAAAAGTCAAAATGTGTACTGGTATACCATAAAGTTCTTTAGTCTTTCTTTGAGGAAAAACTGGGGGTACATTCCACCAAAAACTTCAGTGTCGGTATCCAAAAGGCTGATGATTCCAGTGGTAAACGATAGTCCACAGTTGTGTCTCGGACACTGAGCTTTGTTAACGTTTTCCAATACAGCAGAGAGAGGAAGACTTGACTCTATTCGTAAAAGTTTGAAGATGGTCTGCAGGTGAAATACTCATTAGGAAAGTAGGTGACCTTGAGTCCACAGAAGTCCATACAGGAGTGCATACTGCTGAACTTGCAAGATAAACACACAAATGGTCATAGCATGTAAACCTCTGTATGTCTATCATGACAGTGTGTCTAGCATCAAGTTGTCCATGATGTCGTGGCTGCAAACTGTAGGTGAACCACGAGGGCAGGTGTGGGTTTTTGCAAAATAGTTGCCACTTGACTCTGGTGGCATTCTCCTGAGCAGTCCAATCAGAGGCCACAGAACGTGTGGTGACCAGCGTGGCCAATAATCCACCAGGACTCCTTCAGATGATGCTAAGTGTGCAGTGTTGACTCTGGGGGGACCTAGCTCAGCTGCAGCCGAGCCTCTGGGACATAGCTCAGCAGGTGATGGAGGTAGAGGAGAGGTGGAGGTAGTAACGCAGGTACCAGTATGAGCAATGGAAGAAGGGAGTTCACCTTCACAACAAAGCAATCAGTTGGGTTTTTAAACACACAACACAGTCATACCACCAGATCAAGAGAGGGGAACAGCGAAGGGGAAGGAGGGAGGGAGAGAGAGATGGGTTTATTTGGAGGAAAGAAAGAGAGAAGAGGAAACATGGTGACAGAAAAAGCAAAAAGGGGCATTATAAAAGGAGAAAGAAACTGAGAACCAGTGAAACAGAAACAGGAGAGAGTAAGAAAGAGGGAAATGGAAAGAGGTGGTGAAGGTTTCTGGCTTCCTCAACACACTGAATGTCTATAAGACTTAACCTCTCTTTCTCCCTCACACATGGGCTCTCAAACCATACCAAACGATATTTTGAATAAATAAACAAAAACTCCAAGCAGCTATTTTTCAGCCAAGTAGTAAGTTTGTGTTTTTATGTTCATCATGTGTGCCTCGTAAATCAAAAATGTTTTGTATCTTTGTAACAGCTACATTAACATGGGCAAGTGGTACCCATTTTAACAGCTGCATGCTATATACTGACCTTGGCATAAGCCCTTTCTATACACAGATCATCTGCTGCTAGAGTTAAATGTCTGTCTATTCAAGAATAATGAACAGTACTGACCTACTATCCATTTCATACAACACAAACAGACTCAGAAACTACAGTGTAGTAGTTATTAAGCTAGGGTTAGGGTTAAATGTTGACCTGTGTGTGCACAGCGTGAACACTATATAAGTAAAAAACCTGGCCTTACACTATCATTTTCCTTGTACAACTGACCAAGTAATTTTAGGAGGACAGGGAAAAGGGCACAAAAAAAACCTTTCCATCATGACAAAATGAACAACTGAAGTATAACCAAGGGTGTTAACATGCTATATATTCACAAACAATGGCTTGTCCTATCTCACCCATACACAAACCCATCAGCAAATATAAGGCTGTCTAATTTCACACACTGTTAACCATCCTCAAACCCGGACGCTCTAATAACAGCTAGCAGAGAGAGAGAGAGAGAGAGAGAGAGAGAAAGAGACAGAAGAGAGGGGGTTGTTCTTTGAGAGATGCTTTATATGTTTACAGCTACAAATCTCAAATGGAAAACCCAAAATTGTATTGGTTTCTTTTCAGTCAGTCAAACTTCAATCAAACTCTTCTTCAGGAGCAAGAATAAAATGATTACACATTACAGAATCCTCTCCCTTAGTTCATAAAAAAGCCCAAAACAAAACATACAGCAGTAGCTTTGTTCTTTTTGGTTTGACCACTTTCAATTTTTTTTAACCTGTCTCTGTTGTATAATAAATGATGCTGCTCCATTACTTCAAATTAAGCTAAAAGGAAAGTATGTTTATGACTTAGATACACGTTCTTATGACTTAAACACACAACCTCATACTTTACACTCCTTCCCAGTACCTTGGCAATGTTTTGTTGCATGGGCCACTTTAAAGAAGGCCTCATTACCTCATCAGGGCGTGACTCCGCTGTCTCTGGCGCCCCCTGAGGGGCAGGTTGAGCCAGCGCACTCTGTGACTCTGGGCGTTCCTCAAGTTCCATAGCAACAGGACCTGTGGGTTCAGCAACTGCAGCCTGCTTCACATCCCTTGTGCAATATATGAGAGAGAGAGAGAGAGAGAGAGACATTTTGCACTGAATATCATCACTGAGGAAGAGAAGGAAAGACAAGCGCTTCAAGAAGGCCAAAAAAGTGGATTGAGAGTGAGACAGTGCACAGGCGATAAGACAATGACGAAATAGACGAGTAAGATTGTAAAAGTATAAAATATAAGCAGTATTCTTCCTGAAGCTGTCACAAACTAAATAATCTGACATTCAACAGAAGTCTCCTGAATGAGAGAGAAATGAACATGAGCAAAATACGCAAGGTAAGGTGGCTCAGGCTGGTGATCTGGGTCACTAACTATAAATAACTTTGCAGCCAAATGACACCCAAACTCAGGGTCAAAACCTCATGTACACAGACATAAAATCTTAGCCATATTGGAATCAAACACCCATGAAACCACCTTCACAGTCAATCAGAAACAGCTAGTGTACCCACAAGCCTTAAATATTAACTATTTTAAACAAGAAATAATGGTTTTAAGTGTCTAGGACAACACCAAATCCCCAAATCCCATAAGTAAAAAAAAAGTATAATAATAATAATAGACCAACACTAATTTAAACAGAGGCTACGAACAGAATTCTACCAATGCAATTATCACCATCCAACAACGACATCAAAAGCATCTGATACCACCAGAAAACAGATGCTAGGAGGTAGATGGATAACAGGAAAAGCAGTTGAGATCAATAACAGAAAGCAGCCTACACCATTAAGTAGAGAACATCAAACCTTTCTATCCCCCTATTAAGTCGTCCTGCCACACAGACGGAGGCAGCCCTGTGCACCATTTCTGCAAAAGCAAAATTCAACAAGCTAATTTTTATTGTTCATGTAATATTTACACGACAAAGCAGATGAAACACAAATAATCCCTAAGTCTAAAAACTATTAACCTAACTAAAGAGTCCCTTTCAAATCCTGCAAGTCTCTGAAAACATAGAAAAAAAGTGTATCGCATAATTACTCATTGTAGCATGCACTTGAATTTTTGTACACGTACACCAAGAATTAGAGGAGTCCGTGAACATTACTCAAGTAGCACCATTGAAAATGCATTTGTAGCGTGTATTTGAAGAATCATACAGGCTTTCATTATACAGCTTAACAATAACTTGTTTTTGGTTTATACTTCTGCAAAAGTCAGGTTTAAGACAATGTATTTTACCATAACAAAAAAAGCCTTGTAAACTTTCCTGTAAACTACAGGAAAGCTAACCATTTTGTCTTCAGCTCTACAGAGTCACACAACGTGCAGCAGAAATTCTGGAAGACGGCATGTCACCGACTGCAAGCGATGCCTCGCCATGACTCCTTTCTCTTCATCGAAACACAAAAACATTTACATAGTTTTGTGTCGAAGTATAAATCAGCCGTAGGCCTTGTTTTTAAGAACCCAGCTCATACTCAATGAAAACCTTCTTGTCTATTACACACACAAGGCCCTACCCCAGATGTGGGTAGCGATGGCAAATCGATATTGTTGAGTAACATCATCAGGGGAAAGCAAACAAATGATGAAATGAATAAAAACTGCTTCAGGGCTTTGCCTAAAAACATCCTGCACAATTTTGTAACAGATCTAGACCTGTAGTGCACAGTGTTACATAATATTTAGCTGTTTATTACTCCTTGAAGAGTAGATCAGACCGTTCAAGTGCAGCCCTGAGGAGTCTGTGCACACTGGTTTCACTTTTTTCCACCTGTTTGACTAAATTCAACAGCACCCTGAGCCTGACCGCCTGTTTCTGGATGCTCATCTTAAGCGCTTAAGTTAAACACTCCATTTTGAAGCATATTAAAAGTGGTACATCTCGAGCTGCGGGTCAATTATTTGCCATGAATGCACTGCAAGAGCACATATGGTTTGTTTCAGCACATCTGGGATTTTTTCCCCCCTCTACAGACACCAACTAATCAGTTCTCCCACGGGGGGACATTCTGCAAAACTCCCCCAACACAGATCACACCCAGTTACCTTAACAACCTAGGGGGTTGCAACAGGGAGGAGCTCCATTACAAACAAAGACTACACACAAATTACTCAAAAATAAAGCAATTTCATAGAACTTTAAAATACTAATCTAAAAGGGTCTCCTAGGAGCACTTCAGGTCTGGACCAAGATGTATCCTCTTTATTAATAAAGAGCAGAAAATATAGATTTAAAGCTACAAACTCAAACCTGTCTTCCCAGGTGACACAATGAACAAGTCACAACAATTTAACAAGGTTTCCCAGTCCATCAACAGGTAACTTTAACCAAAGCAGGCCCAAAGGCTTTTCCACTTGTGAAGGAAACGCAAAAAAGACTATGCCCTGCTTTAGGAGGAATTTTGTGAGTAAACCAAGCACATTCCATTTCTACTCTCTCTTTTCCCCCATCGCCTGTATTTGCTACTCCTCTTCCTCCATTACCACGCAGGACATAATGGGACCAAACCACGTGAAACCCTTCCAGATGAACATCTTCACCAGAACAGAACAACAGCCGTCCACTGCTCCCCATTCGCGCCGATGCTAGTGATCCAGTCGCTTGTGCTATGAACCTTGTGAGTTTCTCATTCAAATTTCCCTTCCAACTTAAAAAAAGGTAGTCACACATTCTGGCGTCCGTTTACGGTGGAATGGAAAATTATAATGATCTTCCAGAATTAAACTCCGGCGAGAAATGAGCCGTTTCCCAGGGCAGACGGACGCCGTGGGGCATTTTTACAAATCTACCGTTGCTGGCCCTCTCTACTCTTTCTTCAACCCCCCCTTTCCCCTTCTGTCTCTTTCCCCCTTACCCGCCTTTACTGCCGTCGGACAGCATATCTGCGCGGCTCAACGCCTTTCAAACGCGAAGAGACTCGTCTCGGTTTCGGGTTTTTTTTTTTTTTCCTTGTGCAATGCGTCGGTGATAAAGCAGAGCGGCTCTCAGTTCGCGGCCATGTTGAAGAGAGCTACAGGGCCGAGGAAAAGGAGGAGGAGGAGAGAAAAAAGGAGGAGCCGACAGACCTCTGCTCTTCGGTCGCGTCCCAATAAGCGCACTTGAACACTACACTGCGCACCCTCGTCGCATGAAGCCGTTACAAAATGCATCCGTTCTCCCTCATTGGTTTTGTCTTTATAGAGAACACAATTTCAGCGGTTAAACACATTTAAACTATAAACATATTCGGAAGTAGCAAGCTCAGGTCCAGAAAATAATTTCAAACAGCTCTGAGGTTTGGAGTTATTGAGGAAATAAGGCAGTTGAAAAATACCGTGACATTCCCAGTGGATTATCTCTGTGTTATATTCTTTTGTGGAATTCCCCCAACAAACTAGATTATTCACCGGGTACATGAAAACAATCCCACATTATACATATATATAGTGGAAACTGGAGTTCGGTTTGTTATTTGTGGTCGCACATCTTGACTCCGACTCGCAGTGCACTTCGGGAAATACCTCTGACCGAAGTGTCCAAAAACAGAGCGCGATTGGGACGCGGCCCTCCTTAGCCCCAGCCACACCGCCTTCTTTCGCGGCTGCCGCACTGAACGCCTGATTAAAAAAAAACTGCCTACAGCTGCTGCCTACGTGAAAGGAGCTGTGCAAATACGAATGATCCGCATCCGTTTAAAATCAGTGGACTGATGTGTTTGATTAGACAATTACAATTCTTTAATTGCTTGACAATGGTCTATTTCTAAGGTCAAAAGAGGTAACATAAGGAATTGCCACTACAGTACCCTATCTATAAAGAAATACATCACTTACTGCATCCTAATAGCTGAAGCCTTCTAAGGTCTTCGTTAAACCTGTGTTCGTTTTGGTGCCTGATCCGCAGCACGTGGGTTTATTTAATTACCCAGAAGCATACTACTAGCATAGTGAGAATGTAATTGGTCCGATACCAAGTTGCAAAGCCTAAGTCTAGTTGGCTCACTTTCCAGATCCTCTGAATTTCATTAAGGTTTCATCTAAAGTATTCGTACAAACACAGGACTCTATAGTTACATAGCGTTAGTTGGATAACCCCTGCTTAAAGGCAAGGCACCAGCTCTATGAAAGTGTAAAACAAATAAACACAGTGGTTGAGTTCCTAACTTGTGTTTATTGAGAGTCAGAAAACATGTTATTTCTTACTAATTGAAGGAATAAGGTTTAAAAGATCGTTGGTCCCCCCCCCTCAGCGGTGTTGGGAAACTCTAATAGGCGTCTTGCCTGTGACGTAGATGGTGGACAACACTCTAGAAGCTGCACTTAATTTAATGCACAATGAGGAAAAGGTGTGTTGTTTTTGGCTGCAATCATTCAATGTACAGTGGGACATCTGTGAACAAATGACCCAAAGATCCCAAAATATCCAGAAAATGGACTAAATTTGTCCACTTTAAACGGGCACTTTGGAAAGGACCCTCCGCTCACTCCGTTATCTGTAGCTCATTTCACTGGCGCTTTTCCAACAATATGGGCATGTAAGGACACCAACGAAAGGTGTTCAAGAGCCTCTGTAACATGGAGGTAAACAGGGTAAGGACACTCACTTCGCCTGTTTTAGTTGGTGTTAGTTAACGTTAGCTTGACTCGCTAAACTCGGTGTCTCAGATTATACTCGGCTACGTAGCTGCATTACGGAGGTTTATAGTGTCGGATGAATTCGAGTTCGACTTCGATCACATTTACAAGAATAACGGTACCTCTACATTTGAGTTTAGCTTATTGCTAGGCTATTGTCATGAATAATGTTGGTTATTTAGCTAGATACTGTCATAACAGTCAGTCATAACGGTGTTTTACCGCGGCGTCGTTCGGCTGTTGTCCACCAGTGACGTCACGGTCGCGTTCGAGAATTTCTGTAGCGAGCTCGGGTTTTTCCGTCAATTTAATAAAATTGTCAGTTTTAAAGCAAATTAAGCTGCTATTTTCATTTTAATTCATACTTATATCTGTCAGTGACTACAATAATGTGAAATATTCAAGGAGGTCCATTAAGTGGTGCTTAGCCTTGAAGGTAGTAAATATTGGCAGCACAATTTTGCCAAATTGCACGAGAAGCTGGTGAGGAAGTGCCAACAGTGGGATCACTTGGTCCAGTTTATATACTGTCAGTGATGTCACTACACAACCATGCAGCAAAAATGAAGCTCAGTTTGGTTTACATATGTAAAACAAAGCCTGCAGAGGCACTTATTCAGCAACAACACGATATAAACTGAATAAAGCAAGTCACTGAGTGAAATTTAGAAAGGTATGCATCTTTTTTTTATATATCCTCAAAGTAAACACGATAGTGCAGCTCTGATTCCTCATTATATAGCACTGTGTTCATTTGTGTACAGTGTGTCCCTCAAACTGAAGCCTCAAACGGTAACATCATATAAAGTTAGTTCCAATTAGTGGCATTAAATGTATGTGAAGGTTAATAAGTGGCTTATATCAAGCATCAATACCATTCCAAATGAATAATGTGCAAATATATATGAAAGAACATTTCATGCCATTCCACCGTTTCTTTGAAAATAACATGCTGGACCTCGCAAAATGATTAGGGACAGACTATACCCCTTTTCTACAAAGTCACAGATCTATGGGGGTCCTAACAATGTCTGTGAAATGCTTTGGTCAAAATACCAGAGTGATCAAACGACACAGCACCGTTCCTCTCCTGTCTAAACAGCCCTGTTCAGAAAAACAGGTTTTAGTGGCACCATATTTAACCAGTACTCGTATTTCACTGTGGTCATTGTGTATGTTAAGCTCAATTTAACCTCATCTTTGTGGTATTTGTTTGTCAGTTGGTAGGCTCTTAAAGGCCACAAATTAGAAATTTGAAAACTGAAGATCACAAATCACAAATTGAAGATCACTACATCATTACTTCTTCACACATAAACATGGGATTCACACTCACATTTAGCACTGTGGGGATTTGCTGAAATCCCTGAGTAATATGAATAAATGAACAAAATAATGATGTATGTTTGTCCTCCCACAGCCCAAAAAACACACATTGGTAGGCAGACTGGCAACTCAAAGTGTCCATAGGTGTGAGTGTTTGTCGCCCTGCAAAGGACTGGCGCCCCCTCCAGGGTGTGTTCCCAACTTGTGCCCAGTGATTCCAGGTAGGCTCCAGACCCACCGTGACCCTGAACTTGATAAGCGCTTACAGACAACAACTAAATGAATGAATGAATGTTTGATTTGTTTCAAATATCCCCAAAATATCTAGGACCAGGACTCTGGGACCAGGGCTGGGAACCTGTGATATAATTAGTGAAATAATAGTTTTCATAAGATACAAGTTAAATAAAAATAAACTTCAGGTGCAAAAGGTCCTGGACACATTGTTTGGGGGTTCCAGAATTTCAAACAAAATTCAAAGCCAAAAAAAAGACACTCCGATTTTGTATATTTGAGGTGGGAGCAGTGCTCTTTTCTTCCAGTGTGGAATTTGTGGCCATTGTAGACATAGTATTCAGGTTAAAACTCAGAGCCATGACTCCAGACGGAAGGTGGTAATGGTTTTTCTAAAGTAGCTCTGACCTCCACATTTTATTTGGTGTGTAGAGTACCATGCAGGAATATGACCTATATAACCGACCCACAAACATATAGTTATTACCTAAATAGCAAACATGCATTTGCCATTATTCATACGGGTTGGTATCTGTCTGTCTGCAGAGCTTAAAATGGCCATAACTCCAATAGACAAAGCTGGGAAATAAACGATACTTTAAATTTAATTCACAGGTTTATGGCTGTGCATCTTAAACCTATTTGTGAAGTGTTTGATTGAGTGTAATGCCAACAAGCTACAACTGCTAACCTGGAAGGATTTTCCTTCTCGTCTCTGGTATCAGCTTCGGTTGTTTTGAATTCTTTGCCCTGATTAAAAACAAAAATAAACACACAAAAGGAATATTAGCAGAGGAAATATTATCATGGCAAATGCATGCAGAATCATATTTGTTTGGAAACAGAAATATGTCTTTATTATTCCCATGAGATTTAAAAAAAAAAAAGCACTCGTTTATGTGTTTTCCTCAGATCACACAGTGTGTGAGAAGTTAAACTGAACTCATTTATGCCCAGAAAGAAAGAGTCAGTCTGGCACATCAGTATTAGCATGGCAAGCTCATCACAGAAAACACAACAGAGGTAAATGCAATCGCATGGATAACATGGAAAAGCCCATTACTCACCTTCTTCCTACTGGTTGGGCTGGATTTCTCCTGTGGAGAAGAACCTGAAGAACTGGATGAAGAGGATTCTGAGTCAGATTCAGAAGATGAAGAATGGCTGGAAGAGGATGAGTGACTTTCAGATGATTTATCCCTCCTTCTCGGTTTTTCTTTTGTTTTCTCGGCTTCACCATCTTCTGGTGGTGGAGATGGAGGAAGCACCGAAGTGTTTCTTTTAGAGTCTTCTGGTGCTTTAGGTGCCTGCGGATATGCATTTTTGCCTGTTTCTGCCTGGGGCTTTTTTTCTTGGTCATCTTCCTTCTTCAGCAATGGCTCAGGCACTAAAGGTGCCTTTTCTGTCTCAGTGCCCGCATCTACGTTAGCACACCGTGGCCCAGAGACAAGGACTGATACCTGTTCGGGTTTGGAAGGTGTCAGGAGGCATTCAGGTGGGGGAACTTCGGAGAACATCCGTGGTCGCTTAACAACGACAGGTGGGGAGGTGGTGGGTAATGTGTCGTGGAAGCGAGTGGATCCCTGAGTGGGGGACACCTCACGTTGACGCTTCAATGACAAATGGACAGGCACCTCAGTCTTTTCAGGCTCTTTTTCTTTTTCCTCCTCTATCATGGCTTTGCTTTCTTCCTCTTTATGTTGTTCATTTCCTTCTTGCTCTTCATTCTTAGTCTCGTGTACAACCTCCATATCCTGAGCTCTGGTTTCAGCTGTAGAGAGTGTAGTGGCTACTGGTTCAGGCTCTTGAGGCGGTTCCTCTTGATGTGAATCTTCTTGAGCAGGAGAAATGCCTGCACTACTGGTGTCATGAACATCAGCTCCACTAGACAAGAGAGGAACACTAGACTTGGCTTCTTCATCCATCTGCACGTCTTCCTGTTCTGCCACTGCTCCATCTCCATCTTCCTCATCCTCCTTTTTCTGCCCTCCATCAAAAGCTCCTTCAGACTCCATCTTGCGTACCAGAAGGCTGAGAGGACCAGGCCTGCGCTGGGATGGCGGCTCCGGGCTGCTAGATCTGGAGCTGGAGCTGGAGTCCTGCCTCTGGAGTGACAAGGGAGAAGAGGCACCACACATTTCAGCTGCAGCACCTTCTCTGGGAGCTGCAGGTTCACCCTGGTCTGGGGGGCTTTGCTTGGGGGTGTCTGGCAGAGGGAAGGAGAGTTCTGGTGGTGGAGACGGAGGAGGAGTGGGCTGGCGAAGCTGCAGAGGAGAATGATGTGCAGGCTGTGGTTGAGGTGGGATGTGCTGAGGTGGCTGAAGTTTGCGTCTGGATCGCTGTGAAGACACAGCTGGCGGATGGTGTACAGGAGGAGCGCGGGCATTCTTCCTCCTTTGAGAAGGACCCCACTCATCATCGTCATCGCTATCATCATCATCTTCATCGTCTTCGTCATCGCTCTCGTCCTGAGTACGGGCCGACTGGCTCAGCTGTGGCATCGAATGGGCAGGGCCAGCTTCAACAGGGGCAACTCCTTCTCTTTCTTGTGGGCGGGGCACAACAAGGCCCTGGCGCTCTGGCTGACCAATCACACGCACAGAGAGAGAGGCAACTGCACGGGGAGGTGAAGGAGTGGCAACCTCCTCCTGAGAGAATGAGGGCCGCCAGATCCTCCCAGTGGAAGCATCAGGGGGTTCCTGGGCTACTGGAGTAGAGCCCAGGTCTAGTCTGCGAGCTCCTGGCAGACCCAGGTCTTGTGGCAAACCTCCTCCTCGATCACCTCCATCATCTAGCCGAGATGCTACCTTGTGATGCTGAATACAAAGAAAAACAATTTTAATAATTGTTAAAAGCCCTAAGTATTATTTATTCTTTGTAAAATGTGACACTGGCTCCTTCTGATGATAAAGATAATATAAACATGCAGTCAATGCGCTTTCTTCCTGTCATTCAAATGCAAATCAGATAATAATACGGTTAGTTAATATAAATTTTACCCATGATGACACACTAAAGTCACAATATTTTGATGGATATTTGTGAAAATACAAGATGATTCGATGGCTCATACTTTAAATAACCATGATTAACAAGCGAACAAAGCTGTAAATTATGTACCAACATTCTAAGGAAATTAGTAGAATAGCTCCTTTTGTATCTACAACCTCTACAAGAAGTGTATTTTGTCATACTGCGTGCAGAAGGTACACGGACTTGAACACGCAAACATATACAGTCCTTTCTATTAAATACACAAAAAGCAGATAAACTCAGTAGCTGGTGTAATAAGTATTTTATGGTGTATACGTGAGAAGGCAGAGAGAGCATCACAGTCCATCCTGGTTTTCTAGTAAACTTCGTTTATTTCAGATATGGAAGTGGAATCTTTACTGTCAGGGCATGCTGTGGTCAATTGCAGACTCAACCAGTCTCACACCACATATGAAAACACAACGACGACTCCGGCTTTGCTTGCTTGTGCTTCTACGGCAGGTATGTTTGTTCAGAAAATGTACCAACCTTTTCTGGCAGGTAGGATGTATCGTCATCATTGGCCTCTGTGTGGTCATCGTCATCTGGGCCTGCAGGGCTGTTTGAATCTATAGCCAGACAAGACACGAGTTAGACATGACACACAAAACCGCACATTCCTTTCTAACACAGCACACCACTACCATTAAAATAAAAAACACACACACAAGGTTTTGAATAAATAGCCAATAAATCGCACTGATACATAAACTAGCTGTGTGTGATAGAAAATGGAGTCCAAGTTAAAAAGATGGATATGTGCCTGGTATTTCCTTCGGCATGTGCGAGAAGCTGGCTTGAACTCATTGCGGTGGGCAGCCCTAGCCACGGGAGCAGTTGGGGGTTAGGTGCCTTGCTGAAGGGCACTTCAGTCATGACCTGCCGGCTCTGGATTGAACCGGCAACCTTCCGGTTACAAGCCCAGTTCCCTAACCACCAGGTCATTTTGCTCATTTCTTTTTAATTTGCAAATCCCAGCTGACACATTCCAAGCTCAAACCAACATAAGGTTTTCACTGCTGCCTTCTAAAGATGTTATAGCACAAAGCACTTACTTTCATTTACATACGACTGCTTGAACCAAGACAATAAAAACACACTAAATTTGTTTCGGTCCATCCTTAAAGTTAACAGCTGTTTGAAGTAACTGAAGTCAGCTTTAATAGTCATGCCACTATAATAATCAGGCGTCAGACAGAAGTCAAACGGGTGTGTTTGGAACTAAAAGGTGTGTTGCACTGCGTCTTACCATCTGCCTCAACTGCTTCTCGTGCCTCCCTTTCCATTCTCTGGCGAAGGAGCTCTTGCTGTTTGGCCAGGTACTGTTTGATGAAGCTGTTCTGACTCATCTCCTCTCCTATCTGAAGCAAGAATGAAAATAAATAAATAAATTAAATTAAATATATAAAAATATTGTGATTTTTTTTTATCACAATATCTTTTCTTTAGTATTTTCAGTTTTAGTATTATTTATTTAGACTAAGCCTATCGAAATTCTCCCCTACTTAATAAAGTCATTAACCTAACATCTTTACAACTGCCAAACATGTAGCTGAACATGTGTACAAAACATAAACAGAGATGGAATGGCAGTGGTTAGTCTTTCCTGACTGTAAAAGTAATTTAATACACATACACTCGTGTTTAAAATTCTGTGAATACCTGCTCATTCAATATTTCCTCTGAAAACAGGTATATTAACAGTGTAGACCAATGGTTCTTAGAGATGGGCGGTATCCACACTTTTCATACCGTCTCAAAACATTATCTCGGAATACGGTATTATCGTAGGGAGACTGCGCTGAGCCTTATATCTGTGAGCACAAAGTCGAGTGAATTTATCTAAACACAGACACTTGATGATAAAAACACGTTTCTGAGAGAGAGAGCAAATTTCAGCAACTGGTGCTGGAAGAGCAGAAAAGTTAGACAACAAGCGAAATAAGACACCTTTTAGAAGCACAGCTGGTGCTAACAGGCACTTGTGGTTTAGCACAGCGCAGAACATTTTCAGTGAACTGAGGCTCAACACACACATATGCAGAGGATAAAGCCAGATACCTGTGAGCAGCACAAAGATGAGTGAAGGATTTTCTGTTTACAGTCTAATTCCTTTGTCTTTTAACCCAAACTCAGCGCTAAACTTACAACTGCGGGGGGCTACTGTGCTTGTGTTTTTCCCCCCAGCCGTTTTCAGACCGTGACATCAGCACCCTCCCTGTGGCTCTCTTAAACGCACATGAACATTTAGTCGACTTTTAAAGACAACAGAAATTTGACACAACATACACGTCATAAATACCGCCCTCATTTTGATCTATCGTCCACATTATCATCATTACACCGCCCCACCTAGTGGTTCTCAAAATTTTTAAACCAAGTACCACCTATGATTTTTACCACAGAAACATGTGCGCACCTGGTTCTTACTCTGTTGCCGGGGCATAAGGCTAAATCTTGCTTGAATTTTTGCATGTTTTTGTTGCTTTTTATTTACTTGAAATGTGCATGCTTAACACAAAATTATCTAAAATAATTACTAAAACGTACAGAGAGAATACAAATAATTATAGGCCTAAACTGAATGTTTTAAACTAGGGGTGGGACTTTAACACGTTAATTTCAATTAATTAATTGCGGGGAAAATAACGAAATAAAAAATTGAAAGTTTCTCAGTGCATGAGTTCCAGGCATACAGATTATAACGACGCACAATGTGATGAACATGATGGAGATGACAGAAGAGACTACGCTGGTGGATGGGAAATTTAAATACAAGAAACTTCCAGATGGAAGTACAAACAAAAATGTTGTTATTTGCACTTTATGCAGGAAGGAGTTTGTTTATCACAGGAGCACTTCCACCATTCGTTACCACCTCAACGCAAAACATGTTGGGGCTAGCGCACAGGTCAGTAATGTTAACAATACAGTGATCCCTCGTTTTTCGCGGGGGATGCGTTTAAAGACCACCCGTGAAAAACAAATTTACGGGAAGTAGAGGAAAGGTTTTTTTGTATTTAACGATTATTTGGACTTTTAAACCCCTCCCTGTTGCTGTTAACAACCCACCCTTTGCATTAAACAGTCGTTCTCTAATGTTTTTCAGCTGGAACTACATGTGATATCCCACCAGTTTCTTTAATAGAGTCATTCCTAAGCTGTGATTTAGCGTCAGTAAATTTGATGTGGATGTGGACATGAACAATACATGTACTGTACGTAAGAAACACTTGTAAATAATATATTTTGTCACCTACAGTCCTAGTCTAATACATGGAAATAATAAAAAAGCCCCCTTGAATAAACCAGCAAAGTAGCGAATTCACGCAAGATGAACCGCAAAGTAGCGAGGGATCACTGTAACGCCAAAGGTGTCGCCAGTCTAGACTCGACCACATGTCGGGGTTCACATTCAGAAACAAAATGTCAAAGTCCACGTCAGACAAATTGACCAATTCACTTATTTCTCGTGCTAAATATTGAAATGTGATTAATTTCGATTAATTCATTACAAAGCTTCTAATTAATTTGATTCATTTTTTAAATCAAGTCCCACCCCTATTTTAAACACAATTATACATTTATGACAACATATAAAATGTTTGGGCAATAAGCATCTTGAAAGAAATAAAAAAATAATAAGATGTCAGTTTAATATCAGTTTTGTGGTTTAAAAGGCTACAGGTGAAAACAGGTGCTCACTGCGGCTCTCTGCGTTTGTAGCATAAGGTGAAGGAGGGGCGGCGCTGTGTTAAACCTAGTGTTCTCTTCTACTTTGTCTTTAAGTGTACAGAACTCTCGCTTCGTTTTTCTCTATTTTTGCCTCTGGATTTAGTCCTTCTGGGCTCCAGAGTATTTCTCGGGCTCAGTTTCGGATGAAAGCGGAGGAATGCTGACCCCCCACCCACCGCTCCCTTACAACCGCAATCAGCTACAGTGTATGCGTAGCAACTTCTACAGCATAAAAGAATTTCACTGGGGCATAATAAAGAAAACTGTGAAACATTATGTAATTTACACATAAAAACTTTAGAATTTCAGTTATGAATAAATTGCTTAAATAAGTAGTAAATTTTTCAACGTCATTTGGCGTACCACCTCTTGTTGCTTCATGTACCACTAGCGGTACGACTACCACAGTTTGAGAACCACTGGTGTAGACTTCAATAGAAACAACTAGTTTAAAAAAAATATTTGCCTGGTATTTTCTCAGATCACACAGCATGTGTGAGAAGTGGAGTTGAACTCATGTGTGCCCAGAGAGACACAGTCTGTCTGGCACATCAGTATTAGCATGGCAAACTCATCATAGAAAACACAGAGGCAATCTGAGGCAAACATTAACATGTTCATGAGAAGTCAGGTCTAATCCGAAAAACATGACCTTTACTGACCTGCGAATTAGGCTGCAGTCCAATGTGAGGGTTAGATGTCTTCTGTAGGTTTTCCAACATGAGAGCCTGAAAACAGAAAAGAAATAAATATATTTATATTGTGCAATAACACAAAAACTTAAGCCAGTTATCAACATTTCCCAAAAGCAATGTGTTTTCCTCAGATCACACCACAAGTGTGAGAAGTCGAGTTGAACTCATTTGCACCCAGAATAACACCGTTAGTCTGTTGCATCAGTATTAGCATGGCAAACTCATCACAGGAAACACATGATGTAACCGGGCTAGAGATTGCTAATGGTATTTATTGTTTTTTTATTATTCACTGAAGTTGTGAATAAAATGTACTGTAAAAACATACTGTGGTAATGTTGGGTAATACAGGTCCAATTTTAAATGGTATTAGAAAAAAGCCATAGCAACTTTTTAAACTATATCTGCTAGGACCGGGATACAAAACAAAATAGAACATAAATAAATAAATAAAAACTGCTTAAAAGCAAAGAATCTGTTTTTAAGTGGGAAATACAGTTATCATGAATATAATTTTCATAATATAACAGCATTCAATTTAAGAAATTCCTTGCACTACTGATTGTATTTGGAATTCATATTTTACACAACAATTTAAATAGCCTTTTAAAATTGTATACAGTAGTGCAGTATACTTTTTTATACAAAGATGTTTAATTGATTTGAACCAATGCATTGTAATTAAATATTACCATAAAATAACTTTCATTAATATTCAGCTTTCTCCATCCATTCATTATATATTTTCATTATAAACTTGTATTAATTTTATATTTACAGTTTACTATTGTCCTGATGGCTATAAAAAGCTGTGAGGTTGAACAAGGTCGCCATATTCATAAGTGTTTAAAAAAAAAAAATCTATTTTCAACCCAATATGTTCCATTTTAATTAAAAGGGGGATCTATACAAGAGCGATCCTTTTTGGACACTAGTGTATATCAATACAGCAGTAGAGCAGCTAAAACTAACAATCAGCATCATGGTGCAGTACAGGTCCTGGAATGGAGTAACACAGCATACTGCTTAGGCCTGTCGTAAAAGTCACTTTTGTGATCGATATATCGGTCCAGAAGTAGTTGCAAATAGCAATATTATAATATTCCGTCTGGATAAGGAAAAAGGTATCGAAGCATTCGAGCCCTCACATCCAGACTCCGTAACAGCTTCTTCCCACATGCTATCAGACTCCTGAACACCTAGAGACTAAGACTGGACTGAAAGAAGCACACACACACACACACACACACACACACTTCACACAAACACTGGTCTGTTGGACTGTAAATTTTTCACATATCCGGTTTACATCATGTTTACATCCAGTTACCGTTTACAGCACAAATACACTTTAAATTGCAGTGTCTCTCTCCCTCATCCCCTCCGTACTTATGGTTTTTGCCTTGTCTTGTATTACATTGTATTGTATTGTACTGTAGGGACATTGTTTTGTATTTTTCTTAGCCATATCTTCTGCACTTTAATGTGTATGCACTGGTTTATGTTGCACTAGATTGTACTAGTTGCACTTTAATGTTGTGTATTGTTTTGTGTTCTATGTCCTTTGCACTTTAATGCGTGTGCACTGTTTCATGTTGCACTAGCTTTACACTAGTCGCACTTTAATGTTGTGTATTGTCTTATGTAGCACCTTGGTCCTGGAGGAACGCTATTTCGTTTCACTGTGTACTGTAAACACTATATACTGCTGAAATGACAATAAACTTCTTGAACTTGAACTTGAACTTGATTAAAACAAGACCAAAGAAAAACACATAATAATGCACTTACAGTGCATCTAAAACAGCAAAGAACTTTCAGCAAAATGGGGTAATTAAGAAAACACAGGCATAGAAATTGGAATATAAAATGTTTACATATATTAAATAAAAGCTAAATAAATATATTTAAACAAATACACGAAGGTTCCAGAACTGAGAGACCAAAGAAAACAAGAGAACTGAACAGCACGTCTTGGTAAATATTACTGACGGTCATTCTATTTCTTAATAATAAAATAAATAAATAACATGCCAGTAATCATAATGTCTGATTGTGTCTATACACTGCACGATAAGTTGATAATATAATGATTGTTATAGGCCTAATACGGCATTTAAAAATAATAATAATAATAAATAGAGTCAGAGTTCTGAGAATAATCTTGGAATAATTCTGAGAATAATCTCAGAATAATTCGCTGCACATATAATGGAGCAGACAAACACAGTGTAACTGTGGAATGCAGTGTGTTGCTGAAGTCATACTCTGGTAGCGATTTCAGGAATAAACACTCAGCTCTCTTCCACATCAGGACCAGATTGTGATTAGTATTTAACCCCTGAATCAGTGCAACAACCCGTTTATTCAACAGAGGGCATGTAGTTTCACAGGATATAATTAGTGATCACGAAAATGATCCAAAGCGAATGGAACTCCGGTGTGCCCATGAAGCTCCATCGCGTTACGGCTCCGACTCGTAGAATAAACTAAAGACGTACGCATCGCACTCAGTCGTCATGTCGTGTGGATGTATTTAATAAATAATCCTGTTCACTTCACTGACTGCTTCTTTCAACTCACTCTATAGCGCACAGACTGTGAGTCTGTCTGTGTGCATATTATAATATATAATAGCCAAAAACAGTGTTTCTTTAAATATTCTGGCTATATTCTCAGAATTCTGATTTCATTCTTGGAATATATATATATTTTTTCAATGCTGTGGCCCTAAAACTCTGTCTTATAACACTGTCCAGCACTATAAATGTAAATATAAAATATAATACAAACCTTGCAGAGTATAGCATGACGCTCCACAAAGTAAACAAGCCTTATGGCTATTAAGTAACCAACTCTTTTTAAAGAAAAAAACACCATTTTGAGTCCCTTCTAAGCTGCACTGCCCTGATCACTGATGATGAGTGGCATTTGTACATACGCCTTGTTTGAAGAAGTCGCTTTATACAAGTCGACTCACACACACTTCACTTCTGACTGGTGTAAAGTGCACAATTCACAAGGTCATTAAAATAACTCACTGGCCACAACATGCACAAAAGAAGCCCGCTTTGCCCAACAAAGTTAGATTTACATGTCAAAACAGATGCAAAAAAGGAGAAGTGGGCACCTAACGACATAACACCTCTGACCAAGCCATTTCAAAGATCACAAAATGAACTTACTTAGTAAAATATAAAGTAGATTTGAGTTTAGTTTCGGAACTAATTTAACTAAAGGCACACCTAAAAGATCTGACAGACACTCTTAAGCTTTTGTGGCTTAGTAAGTGTATAAGCTGGATTTAAGTCTAAGCCAACTCTGTGCACTTCCAAATTAATTTCATTCCCCAGCCAATTTGTCCCTCTGAGGGTTACAGACTTTTGCAGGGAAGCAAATTTGATCAGATGCGTGGAGACAAACATTAGCAGAATGAAGCAGAATAAAATATGAAGCAACACTAAGTATCCCTACTATAACACTTTAAGTCATATTGGTATTTCATGATTTAACTGATATGTCTATATTAAACACAGCATTCCTTATTTTATCTTATTATCAATAATAAAAACATAACACCAAACATTCAGTGTAAACTATATATTTATATTTTTTAAACACAGGAGACGTTTCTTTATCTTATTTTATTGATTATATATTTGTTGTTTATTTTTTTTAAAGATAAAATATCACCATAAAACATTTTGGTTCTGTTGATATTCTGTGAGTGTAAGTTATACATGAAAGGCACTTAAATTATTAAATTAAGTAAATATACTTTACTCCTACTTCCGTTATATTCTATATATTATTTATTGACTCTATCTTACGTGCTACTACTTGGAAGTACATTTCCCTCCAACTTTAGTTTAGTAGAACCTACCCGAATCACCAACTGTTCGTTCAAATGTGCTCCGCAGTTTACGTAGCGATACTGACGCCAACAAGAGACTTGTCATTTGACTATACCTCCTGCTGTCCCGGCTGGAGTTCAATCTTGTCAGTATTCGACGTATGGATGTACTGTTTTTCCGTCAGACCCCCAACAACACAAAACAACTGTTTTCACTGCGCGTTGTGCTCAAGACTTAGCGTTTTGTGTTGAATGTGCACCTGTTCACTCTGCGCTCACTTCAGCGCTTGTTTCCAGCTCCACTGACTGAGCAAAGCGCGGCGGGCGCGCCCCCGCGGACTACAAACACACAGTGCGCGGGCACGAAGTCAACTCACAAACCTCAGCACCAAGCAACCGACACTCCGAGCGGAAAGACAAGCCCAAAGAGTGAGCACAGCGGACATTAGCCGAGTCGTGCACTTAATAGAGAAGCTACAGGACACTATGAGCGCGCAGCAGTCGATTTAAAACACTGTATCAGCACTAAAAGAGCGTTCCCTCTACAGAAGACACCGACACTTCGGCCTGCAGCTCCGACTGAAGTTCATCAGCGAAACTCGTCCCACTCTTTACAGCTCAGCCACGGCAGCAAACTCACCCCTTTTAGGCGCTTAATGAGCGCGTTTTTCTGGCCGCTTTTGGCGAGGCCTCGCTGCTCCAACGCAGCTTTTAGATCCGCCACACGGAGCGAATGAAGCGGCTTCCCATCCAGCGTAACATCTTCGAGCTCCGCCATTTTGCCTCCCCCTCTGCTCGATCGCTCGAACTTCGGCCTGCAGCGCGCGTGACGTCACGCGGCCTCGGAGCTCTCCGGAAAAATCCGAACCCACTACTACCACTACACGACAACATTAAACACTTTAAATAGAGTTTATGGAGTTCGTTGATGATTATAAACACCTATATAGTTTATACTGCATTAAGTGAGCTAGTCGGACTCAATGGAACCTGTTTGAAAATTTGTTACCATGTCTGTATATTAATAAGTTAGCTGTTACCCAAATTTGAACATGTTTTTAAGATGCAATGTGTATTTTTTATGTCCATTTATATGCGTTTTACAAGTGACACAATGTCGACTGAAAATAAAAGAATGACCTTTATTAATCCTCTTAGGGAAATTGCTTCTCTGTGCAGTTCTTCACACACACACTAGGGGCAGTGAACACACAAGCGGTTCAAGGGCCGCCTAAATGTAAAAACTGCAGTTAAAAAAATAGTCATCATGGATGTTCAGCGTCTCATTCTGATCTGTCCTATTGTTATAAGGTATTTTCACCGTGGTAACCTTCCTCGCTTGTGTTGGACATAAGAGCAGCTCTTGGCCAATGTCCACCTAGTACTCGTCAGTTTGGTGAGCATGAGATAAACCAATAACGAGGCTGTGTTATTGGGATTGCCTCAATTTTAATTCTGTTCTTCATATACCAAATGATATAACTATTATGGGACCAGTTAAAGTACACGATTATGTAAAATACTGCAAAGATATGTCGCTACCAATTTACCCCCCCAAAAAAATATTTAAATTAGAATAACTTTCAAAACGTCATTTTCACTCAAGCCCATACAGAACATATGGAAAGTTGAAAAATGTTGAAAATGAATAGTGTTGAAATTCATAGGGTGACCAGATCTCAGATGGTGAAAAAGAACGTCTCCGGGGGGTGTGGACGACTACTGACGTGCAGACTGACCAATTAAATGTTTACAGAGAAGGTTATCGACCAATAACGGTAGCGCTACAGTCAGACCGTCCAATCAGAAGATTCTAGGCTACTTCACCACGCCCCCTTCCAATCGGAGTAGGGGAGGGCGGGACTAGTTTGTGAACGAAACTTCTCGAAGTTCTATGTAAGCTCTAGAAAAACAAAATGTCGGACGTTTGTGAAATTCCGGCCGGACTTTTTTTACGTCTAAAAAAGAGGACATGTCCGGGTAAAAGAGGACGTCTGGTCACCCTAGTTGAAAAAACTTAAAAATTTCATACAGTCACATCAAAGGATTTTTTTTTCATGAGGAACTAATTTTCAAAAACAGCACAATATAAATCTATCAGTTAGAATACTGGTAACTTTCACAAAACCGGTCTTGAAAGCACAGTAGAAAAAAAAGAACAGTCCATTTAATGATAATTGGAAACGGGTTTTGATGCATACACACACACACACCATGTGGACCAGAGAGAACATGTAAAATACAAGAAAGATGAAGGAAATTGGCAATGTAAATGTTTAAACCTATTAATGTACATAAAACAACAGCATGAGTAATTAAAGTCTTGTCTATTGTGTTGAAAAAAAAGTACTTTGAAGAAAAATGATTTTATGTACTGGAGAATATCAAGTTACATATGATGTGTCCGTGAAAGCACCCATTACATATAATGTATCAAAAGAAACAGTTAAGTATAAGCACAAATGAGTGTCAAAAATACATTCTGGTACAAAAAAAGAAACAAATCTCCACACTCGTAACACAATATTTCTTGAAATATTAATGAAAATTTGTTGCAGGAAAACGTCCCTGGTTACATGTGCATATATATGTATTTGAGCAACTTAAAGCCATGCATACTCTTGATTTAAACAAACAAACAAACAAACAAACAATAAATATGAATATAATGCTTTCTATAAGGCCCTCTAATCTAAGCATTATAATGGTTTCAAATGTATTGGAGCTTTTCTGATTGATAAGAAGCATTTTACAGAATTCACTCATTACTGATAAAACACAAGATCCAGCTCCAGTCAGAATGAGAGTCCTGCAGGATGCAATTCCTCCCAGCTTCAGTGCTGGGTTGTTCAGTAATACTTATGTGAGCAGTAATAGTAAAATGGTCCACAAGGAGGCAGTCTGAGACAGTACAGATTGTGGTAAAAGGGCATAACATTTTGCTGCATTAGCATTCACTGTGTGGCAGTTTCCCAATATGCTCCCTTATTCTATGTAGGTTTCAAAACAAATAAAACACTCTTTCAACTGAACAGTACACAAATAACCAAGGGCCGAATCCAGCCACCTGTGCACAAACCCAAACAGGACATAATGTGCACAGTTACACTGGACCGTTTTTAGACTCAGTATGTGTTCAGGCCTAGAGAGCTTCTATCTATGTTAGCATAACCAGACCAAGCAGCATGTCTGTGCATGAGTTTACAGATAACACAAGTAGTAGAGCAAGAACAATACAAAGCAATCTTTTATCAAGTGGGAATCCTGAAGACAAAGATGAGTTGGTTAAAAAAAACAAAGACAAAGGAATTAAGGTTTCCTGGTATTGTGCCTGTGCCTATTCTGCAAATGTAGGTCATGGAGGGAGAGCTGTATAAAGTATAAAATATGACTTGACTGAGAGGTAACAGGTTCATGTCCAGACCTGTGGATGCATCATAGTAAGATATGCCCTTAAAATGGAGCCTTGTAACTAATCCACATACTTGTGCAACTGTTCTGACACACACACAGATATATATGAAATACAGAGTTGACACCACTGTAGTAGGCAGAGCTTTTAGAGTGTAGAAACAAGTGTGCCTGTGTCTATATATACTCCACCATCTCTGTCTACTACAGCGGTGTGCGCTCTGTATTTCACTGTAGCCCATCTGTTACTCTGCATAATCTGTTATCCTGTTTTTCAATGTTCAGAATCCCTACAGGAAAGCCAGAACGCAGCTTAAAGTGTGTGTTGCGCTCAAGCGAGTGAATCAGACTCAGCTCTGTGATGATCCTTTTGGGCTCCTGACCATTAGAGGGTGTAAAGAGACCAATATGTGTGCAGGGCAACAGAGAAATACAGGCTGTAACATGGAACCATTTAGTACAACGGTAGTTATATGGTCAATAAAGCTGATTAAATGTAAAATGAGTGTAGAAACAAATCTATAAACAGATTACATACCTAATGCTTTCAGTAGCCTACATTTTCTTCTTTTTGTTTTGCACTGTGGTTTATCTAAGAGTTACTTCAGTTTTTATACTTACGTATTGTTCTATGTTCACGAGGAACAGTTGGTTCCCTGAATTGCATTCACAATTTACATGCTTCGGTCTGAACATGCAGAACTGAGGTCCAAGTGAGGAAATGTAGGCAAATAGAGGGAAGCTAAAATGTAGGAAACAAGTTACAGAAAATGAGGGAGTCTAGTAAAAAACGGAAAAGAGAGAAACAGACAGGGAGGAGACTGGTTCAACAGGTTTCTGATTCAGTCAACATCGTGGGAAAGGACAAAATCCAACGGCTTACAAAACAATCTTTCCATCAACTGGGACTACCATTTTTGTTTTGAATAAAGCTCGAGTTCTTTCTTGTCTTGCTACAATGCATGCATTCCAACTGGAAACGACGGTGCTTTATGGATGAATAAGCACTTGTACCATTTTTCTTGTTATGGCATTTACAATAACCCTGAAGTCAAAAAGAACCTCTCTTAGGTTCCTGGCCACATTGAGAGCAATTTATTAATTTTTTCATTCATTCATTATCTGTAACCCTTATGCAGTTGAGGGTCGCGGTGGGTCCAGAGCCTACCTGGAATCATTGGGTGCAAGGCGGGAATACACCCTGGAGGGGGCGCTAGTCCTTCACAGGGCAACACACACACACACATTCACTCACACCTACGGACACTTTTGAGTCGCCAATCCACCTACCAACGTGTGTTTTTGAACTGTGGGGGGAAACCAGAGCACCCGGAGGAAACCCATGCAGACACAGGGAGAACACACCACACTCCTCACAGACAGTCACCAAGAGGAAACCCATGCAGACACAGAGAAAACACACCACACTCCTCACAGACAGTCACCCAGAGGAAACCCATGCAGACACAGGGAGAACACACCACACTCCTCACAGACAGTCACCCGGAGGAAACCCACACAGACACAGAGAGAACACACCACACTCCTCACAGACAGTCACCCGGAGGAAACCCACGCAGACACAGAGAGAACACACCACTCTCCTCACAGACAGTCACCCGGAGGAAACCCACACAGACACAGAGAGAACACACCACACTCCTCACAGACAGTCACCCGGAGGAAACCCACACAGACACAGAGAGAACACACCACACTCCTCACAGACAGTCACCCAGAGGAAACCCACGCAGACACAGAGAGAACACACCACACTCCTCACAGACAGTCACCCGGAGCGGGAATCGAACCCACAACCTCCAGGCCCCTGGAGCTGTGTGACTGTGACACTACCTGCTGTGCCACCATGCCACCCTGAGAGCAATTTATAATCCATTTAAAATATAACACGTTTTCCTTGTCATCAATATGTCGTGACAATTGTTTGCCTCTGTGTCCTGATTACATTTCTATACACAAGTAGGCTGAGATAAATGATATTCAGTGTGTGTTCCTGCCTTGCACCCAGTGATTCTGGGTAGGCCCTGGACTCATAACCGGATCCAGCGTTTATAGACAAAGAATGAATAATTTAATGTTTCACTTCTCCCAACCGCCACCACAAATAGTGATCAGAACTCGCTCAGCCAGCTTCATAGACCTTCACACATAGCGCATATCAAACAGAAACAAGTTACTATAGAGAAGAAAAATGTGTTATACGATGGTGTCAAAATACAGAATTCATAACCAACAAATGTCATTTTATAACTGAGAAAACTGTCATTAATATTCAGAGTTATAAAAACAGGTTTGTGAACAGAATATTCTTGAAGAATCCGTTTTCCCTTCCATTCCGCCTTTTCTCGGTTGCGCTTCTCTCAGTCTCGCTTTCGCCTCCAAGTTTCTCGCTTTTTACGGTGTCGGGATCTAGACAGTCATTGGCTGCTAAAGTTAAGCCCCTCCCACCCAGCAGATTCTGCACGCCCTAACCCTGATTGCAAAATGAATCTAAGCCTCTATGAGGAACTGTGCATTACTAAAAGACATAATCGTTAATAAATATTTGATACGGGCGGTCTTTTTCCAGTCAGGGTAAGATTCGCGCGCTCTCGCTGAAGTAGCGGGGTGTGCTAAATGAGGTGGGCGGGGCTTAACTTAAGCAGCCAATGACTGTGTAGATCCCGACCCCATCAAAAGTCAAAAGTGAGAAACTTCTGGAGGCGAAAGTGAGACTGAGAGAAGCGCAACCGAGAAAAGGCGGAATGAAAACGAAGAATATTAAACTCAATATAGATGATTATATACAGAAATATTCTCGTTACAAAACTGTTTTTATAACTCTGAATATTAATGACTCAATTACAAAATGACATTTTTTGGTTATGGATTCTGTTTTTTGGTCCTCAGAACTTTAGAACCTATTTTGACGCCATATTATACTTTGATATTTTTTTTACTTTAAGCCATAAACTACATCAGCCTAAAGGCCTAAGGCTAATTTCAGACTGTCAGCACTTCTCTTTGCAAGTGTTGAGATTTGTGTATCCACACATCACCAACCTGTTTCATGCTGTCCAGCTATGAAAAGATAAATCTGGATACAATATACAATCAATGCCAAAACATCTGGCCTGGCAGTCTGAACAGAGCTTTAGAGCATGTTTATAGCAGGTTCCATCTTTCAAGGAAATCCTAATTCTTTTAAAAAACAAAAACCCTGGACTTAAAGTAAAATGTCCTCCACATTACAAATTGGTTTTACTTTTACGCTCTAAATCAACCTTGCTGTGAATAGATCCTAACCTGTTCTTTGTGACAGACGAGTCCATTTGTATAACACTGTATCCAAGAATAAAACACTACACAGCACCCTATTGATTTTTGCATGTGAAAAAAGAATAGCCCCTGACGTAGCCACATACCACATGACATTCCTGTGAACAAGACCATCATTTCTCAACCTAACTTTGTTGTAAATCAACCAAATACAAAAGAAAACACTACAAATATTCAGCACATATTCCTCACACCAAACCAACCATCCCTCAATAAGTTATTTAAGATGCACAAATGTGTGCTAGGCACCCAGAAAACAACAAACAACTTTACAATAAACACTTCTAGACTGGCACCCACACACACCCACACACCCACACACACACACAACCACAAGCAACCATCTTGAGGCACACATCACCATCAAATCACTGTGGTACCGGTACAATCAATCAAATATCTCTTTGAGTACAATCAATAAAGAAATATAATAAAAATACAAACACCCACGAATAAGGCATTCTGTCATGAAACTTTGTAACAAAAAAATAAAATAAAAATAATAATAATAATAATAAAAAAAGGAAAAAAACATCAAGATATTTCTGCTAGTCGCTGAAGGAGCCCAGAGAAACCAGCAGCTTGTTGGGAAAGGTCAGCCACTCTGTCCACCATTTCCTGAGTGGCTGGGACTGATGGGTAATTCTGAGCAGCACCTTTGGTTGCAACAACAACAGCCTTCAGAGCCTGACAGAGACGCCCACTAGAGGTGGTCACCTGGGGAGACAGACAGCGGATTGTGACAAATAAAGTAATGCACCAGCAGATTTAAGGACACAACATCTTTGCTTAACTCATTCCTCTCTCTCTCTCTCTCTCTCTCTCTCTCTCTCTCTCTCACACACACCCACACACACAGATTGCTCAAATCAGCCATGCTTTGGCTTGTAGTCATCAGACAACTATGGCTCCCTACAACAGTTGAAGACAAAACAAAATACCACAACAACAAACTGCCAGGTTTATATATGTTTTATGTAGAAATAAATGTATATCTGTCTTTTGAAATCTGAACGCTTCTTTGATATATTAATGCATTAATGTCATTATTATACTATTATAATATTAATATAACAATCTACCAGTCTATAGAAGGCCATTTAACTGAAGTTGTTGTGGAATTTTAAAACAAAATATGATAAATTAGAATAACACTTAGGAAATATTACATTACATTTATACAAATTTAAATCGTGTCTTCTGAATACCAAGAAAAAAACAGGACGATTACACTGTCATTATTCCAACAATAATATTTATGTATTCAGTGATTTTAAGCTCAGTTCAGCCACAGAAATATCTACCTGCATCCTGGTCTTTTCCTATTAAACAAAGTATGAAACTGCAGATTCTGTTGCACAATCTAACGCACGCCTGTGCTGGCTTGCATGGTGCTGATACACAGGGGAAAAGCCAATTATGGATGGCTGTGGCATCACCGGGGATTGAACTTGCAATTTCCCAAAGATAAACATTCAATGTGTATTTAAAATAATTTTCAGTAGTACCATGTGACTCACCAAATGTGACTCAAACTGAACTGTTGTGAAATCTGAGATTTCATGATGCACTGAATTCTAAAACAAAGAGACGAACTGAATGAAAGTTACTAGATTTACATCTGCAATTATAATAAGCATACCTTTGCCCTGAGGTCGGAGGAGCTGAGCAGACGGGCAAGCGTGTCACCGATAAATACCAGCTTGTGTGCAGTCACAATGAGACACTTTCCCTTCGATACAAATATCCGCGGTGGCTGGTTCTCCTGAATACTTTTGAACAGTGCATCGATTGCATCACCCAGGCATGAGAGGTGAGAGAGGCTTTGGGATGAGTAAAAGGACAGAAGTTCTGAATCTTCCAGAGAAAGAGACCCTTGAAGAGGAGGGGAGGGACTCAGCTATGGACGAAAAAGAGAAAGTGAAAAGTAATTCACTGGTTCCTTTCAGTCTTGGCAAACGAAACAAGCAAATATGCAGAAACAAAGCTTAGTTTAAGTATGCATGTGCACTACTGCTCACCCTGGCATCATTTGTGGAGATAACCTGTGTTGTGCCATTTTCAATCTGTGAATCAGGAGATGGCTCAGGTTTTCCCTGAATCAGGGCACACAAAGAGAACTCAATCAGTCTCAACAGCCCAAATTAGGTAGTTATGGAAACAGGGGATAAGATGTATACAATAAAAGTAGATATTGGTGAAATCATAAAGATTGAGGGAGGGGTGCCAGTCTTTCACAGGGCGACACACACCAACACATTCACTCACACACTCACACCTACGGACACTTTTGAGTCGCCAATCCACCTACCAACGTGTGTTTTTTGACCATGGGAGGAAACCGGAGCACCCAGAGGAAACCCACGCAGACACAGGGAGAACACACCACACTCCTCATAGACAGTCACCCAGAGGAAACCCATGCAGACACAGGGAGAACACACCACATTCCTCACAGACAGTCACCCGGAGGAAACCCATGCAGACACAGGGAGAACACACCACACTCCTCACAGACAGTCACCCGGAGGAAACCCATACAGACACAGGGAGAACACACCACACTCCTCACAGACAGTCACCCAGAGGAAACCCATGCAGACACAGGGAGGACACACCACATTCCTCACAGACAGTCACCCAGAGGAAACCCATGCAGACACAGGGAGGACACACCACACTCCTCACAGACAGTCACCCGGAAGAAACCCACACAGACACAGGGAGAACACACCACACTCCTCACAGACAGTCACCCGGAAGAAACCCACACAGACACAGGGAGAACACACCACACTCCTCACAGACAGTCACCCGGAGCGGGACTTGAACCCACACCCTTTCTATAAAGATTCAGAACTAAATTAATTCATTTTGAGATTGAGGTGATTTACAACCTTGCTGGATGTAATGAAGTTAAAAAAGGGAGAGAGGTATGAACGACCATGTTTGGCCATGTGCCTAACCTGCAGTTTGACATAGCCCACACTATCTCCTGCAGGGTAAGGAGGGGGTGCAGGGGTCAGTCCAATTCCTGCATACTCGTTGCCTTGCTCCTCATCCTCACTTGTTTGTTCAGAGGGTGGCAAAGAGGTGGCCAGTGTTGGGGGCAGTGGAAAAGCTGCAGGTGGAGGAGGGGGCAATGGTCGCTCCTGGATCCAGCTTCCTTTACGTGAGCCCATCCCTCCTGCCATTGGTTTGACCTCAGCCACAGGCAGGGCGGGAAGAGGTCTCCGTGAGAGGGATTCCTGGGAAGGGAGGCGGGGTCTAGTCTGAGTTTGCAAAAGAGAGGCGGAGTCCTCAAGGGCTCGGCGCACCATAGAGAGCAAGCTTTCAGACGCAGGCGTTGAGCCACAAACTGTGAGGGCAGGGAGAAGGTCCGCGAGCCTGGACCAGATCTGCTGCATAGGAGGCGGAACATCAGCAACTTGACCTGCCTTCCACACAGACAGAATCTCAGCCAATGAGGTGGCCAGGTCCCTGGAAGGCGTGGTGGTGACCGAGGTAGAATTCAGTGCTGATTGGACAAGAGAGGAGAGGGAAGTTTTCCAGTGGACATCGCCAGAGCCAGTGCTGGAAACAGAGAGGCGGCGGATAGGGATGTCCAGTGTGAGAGCAGGCATGTCGTAGATACCTCCATCAACTTCCAAAGTATCCTCTGTCGCTGATTCTGTTTTTCCAGGACTAGTGATGGAGTGCCCTTCAATACTTGTTCTTTCATCCACCATCACAGACCCAGGCAATTCAGCGGATTCCAAAGGCAAACCTGGCAGACTTGGAACACTGTAAACCTCGTCTTCCACTTCAGCACACACCACAGAGTGTGCAGCAACACCACTGGCTGGATTCAGAGTGAGGGTGGGAACATTGTATATCTAACACAAATCACCACAGAAGAAGGAGAAAGAGAGTGTTGTTTAATCACCAAGACCTGATAATTGCTCTTTTAACAAGCCACTATTCAGTTAAAAAACAGCCTTGTTCTGAAAGCCATTTTGTTATTGCTCAACTTGTCTTTCTAAAGTGCATAAAGGTTTAACTGTGCTCCAATTCTTTATCATTGTGGTCCCTCAACAGAGAGCCCATGTAGAACTTTAGCCTCTATTCATTGTTTATGTGTGCATGCCTTGTTATGACGCATGCTTCCAGAGACCTTGTTACTTGCTGATGGCTCTTGTGGCCTAACTCAGATTTAAAGCAGGCACACATGGCAGCAGGCTGTGTTTTCCCCCACCGTGTTATTAAATACAAGGAGCAAAACTCTATTAACCGGTAATTATGTATTTATAGACTTAAGTATACTACTGAGGTTGATGTGTAGGGAGGGGCAACCCCAAAAACATATCTGAAGTAGCCGTAACGATTAATAGAAAACAGATGAGAAGACAAGAGTGAGAGGTTGCATGGCTAGAGAGAGAGAGAGAGACAGACAGAGAGAGAGAGAGAGAGTGACAACCCTGTCCTCCCGAGACAGACGGGTGTGACCAGCTGAACGAGGGAAGGGCGACAGACATGGGATTAGCTCACAGAAGTCAAAAACAGGTGTGGCCCTTAAATGTAGGAATGACAGAGAGAGAGAGAGAGAAAGAGAGAAAGAGAGAGAGAGAGAGAGCAAGAAAATTGTATGAAATTGCAAACAGATGGTGTGATGAATGCAGAAGAGGAGGACAAACTGAGTGAACAATGGATGAGGAAGGTACAATAAGTTTTGAAGATGGCGATAGTGTCATGTTCCTTTTCTTTTACCTCTGATCCCTGGTCAGTGTGTAAGGGGATGGTGCGGGGTGTGTTATAAATACTGTCGTCTTCCTCAACAGATACTGCAGAAACTGGGTGTTGCCATCTGTTGGTTGGGGGGGTATCATACACCTAGAGACAGAGAAAAAGCATGCTTAGATGCATATGAATATACTTGCGCATTCTTAATTGTTCAGCTATATGGAACACTATTATGACGTACTGAATTTTTTTAAACCAAGTGAAAAATACGTTAACACATCTGTGTGTTGTTTGCTAAACGTATCATGAGCAAATGCGCAGTCAATGTCAGTGTTTCTGCTTTGAAAATGCAAAGATAGTCTGTGTTCCAAAGCTGGCCAATTCAGACAGTCAGGGTTACTGACATCACTAACCTTTGCAACCAATCGCTGCCACTTGCAATTTCCCTTTAAGAAGAATCTGTTTTCTTGCCTAGTCTATATGCAAAATATCTGCTACCCCACACACCAAAACACAAAGCTAAGACCTTTCAGACAAATGTTGACACTTGTCTTTCTGCTGACAACATGGCTATAACTGTTAGCATCGTACCTGATCACTAAGGTTTCCATCATTTGAAATGACGCACTCTTTGTTTGGGTCTTTCTTCATCATCTCTGTTCCTTTTCTCTTTTCCTCAGGTTTTATTCCCTCTTTATTCAGCCGTCTTTGTTCGTCTTCTTGATTATACTGTGAGAGTGCATGGCTGGCTTGGGGAACAGGTTTAGTGGCAGGCATTGCTGCAGACTGAGGTAAATCCTTCCTGGTTACACTCCTAACCGGTGGTGCTGGTGGTGGGGGTTTTTTACCAACGTTTGGAGATCCAGGCACTCCAGCTTTTCCTGCCCGAACAAGAAGAGGAGACCCCCTCACTGCAGCCTGCGACAGCTTCCCACGCCCTACAGGCGGGGTGGTTGAGGGACCCTGGGTCCTAGCTGTAGGGGGCATCTGCTTTATATTTAGATTTTGTCCTGAGGCGGCCAAGACCACTGCAGAACTAGAAGGTATTTTGCGCTCTGTTTGCGGAGTCCTTGACATGGCTCCCCCCGGTGGGGTTGGAGTTTGGTACATCCCTGGAGCTTCCTGACCTGCTTTAGGTTGGCTGACAGGCCCGTCTTGAAGCCTAGTAACAGTCATTGAAGCACAGTTTCCAGCCACTGAAGTACTACCACTGACTGGGGTTTGATACAAATCCTCACTGGGTAAGGCTGCCATGGCCGGGCGAGGGACCAAATAGCAGCTCTCTGAATGGCCTGTGGCCCCTGACTCTCTTGGGGTTAGGTAGGCAACATCTCCCGCTGGTTCCTCCACAGGTCTTGCCATAGAGCTTGGAGTCAGGTAGACCATGTCTGAAACTAAAGCACCCTGAGACCTATATTGTGCTGCTGTTGGTGCAGGAGAAGCTGGGGTTTGGTAAACTAAAGCAGTCTCGCCGACCCGGCCTCTGAGAGATGGTGAGCGAGGACGTCCGTCGACCACGACGTCCCCCCAATCAGGTCTCAGCCTGGGACTGGAGCTGGAATGCGAACGGGGACGCCTGCCTTCAATCTCCCAGAGTTCCCCCTGTCTGGCAAGCTGTGAAGGCCCTGCCGGACTCTGGTACACACCTTCCCCAAGACTAGGAGGCGACAGATACACCCCGTCTGCATCTTCTGCGCATATGCCGTTAGCATGGCTCTGCTGACCTGGAGACAGATAAACCGAGTCCACACTTGGAGCTCGCCGGGCATCAGTGCCTGGCAGGACAGGCGCAGGAGACGGAGATGGAGGCGGAGCAGTCTGGAGAAGACGTAATCTGTTGGCGGGGGCAATGCCCTGGCGGCCATGGAGGGAACAAAGCCACCAGCCGGGCCCGCCATCTTGCTCCTGCTCCAGGACCATCAGTATGTCACCCTTCCGGAAAGCCAGCTCCTCCGGACTCTCCGCCGCATTGTCAAACAGCGCCTTTGCTAGCACTGTCTGACATGGAGAAAAAAATGGAAACATGGAAAGAGAGAACATTAAATAACATTTAATTTCAAATTCAAAGGTACAGTACAGAGGTAGAAATTTGGTCAGGGACAGGACAGACACCGTCCCCTTATATTTATTTCCATTAAATTCAATAACTAAACTTTTTCCAAAATATTTCAATATATTTATGTTTGCATTAAACACATGGATACACACTTCCTGATCAGAAGAATACACAGTGACTCAGAAACTCAAATGTGCTTGTTTTGATTAGGCAGATCTCTCATAATTATAAAAGTTCATTTACTTCTAATATTATATACTAATATTATACACTGATATGTGACCAATGTCATTTTACTGCTACAAACCAATTACCACAACTGTGTGGGTTTACTATTAACATTCATTCATTCATTCATTCATTATCTGTAATACTTATCCAGTTCAGGGTCGCGGTGGGTCCAGAGCCTACCTGGAATCATTGGGCGCAAGGCGGGAATACACCCTGGAGGGGGCGCCAGTCCTTCACAGGGCAACACACTCACACCTACGGACATTTTTGAGTCACCAATCCACCTACCAACGTGTGTTTTTGGACTGTGGGAGGAAACCGGAGCACCCGGAGGAAACCCACGCAGACACAGGGAGAACACACCACACTCCTCACAGACAGTCACCCGGAGGAAACCCACGCAGACACAGGGAGAACACATTACACTTCTCACAGACAGTCACCCGGAGGAAACCCACGCAGACACAGGGAGAACACACCACACTCCTCACAGACAGTCACCCGGAGGAAACCCACACAGACACAGAGAGAACACACCACACTCATCACAGACAGTCACCCGGAGGAAACCCACACAGACACAGAGAGAACACACCACACTCCTCACAGACAGTCACCCGGAGGAAACCCACGCAGACACAGGGAGAACACACCACACTCCTCACAGACAGTCACCCGGAGTGGGGCTTGAACCCATAACCTCCAGGTCCTTGAAGCTTACAATTTTATTTATTACAATATATTTCCATTATTATCATACATATTTATATATTATCAATAACTTCTATGAATAATTGTGTAAAAACACTTAAACACATACAAACTATTGTGATCTTATGTTAATTAAAGCTATGCAAGAAACTCTCCTTTACAACCCAATTTAGCTTAAATCTTTTTTAATTAAAAAATTAATTTACTTGAATTCAAAAAGTTTAAGCCAAGCCACCAGCAGACTATGATTTCAGAGCTCAAAACAAGAGATTCAGCTCAAGGCAAAAGCAACTTCAGCTCCACATATGTTCACATATTTCACAGTGGGATGACAGCCAAATATTTAAAGCCTATTATTTAGACCGCAAAAGATACACTGACATTACATTATCATTCACACAGTTTCTCCTTAGTGAAGTAGGTTGGACAAAGAAGCCTTCCGTTAGATAAAAAAATGACCTTGTTCCTGGTTTGCTTATCAAACAGAACTGACAGAGAACCTGACAAAACACTTTTAAAGAGGATCAAGAACAAATAGTCAATGTTGGAGTCGACAAAGAAAAACTTCTGGGAGAAGTAATGTGCACTGTTTGTATATAGCTACCACTGTCAGTCAATATATAAACATTAATACAAAGCCCATTTCCAGAACAGTTGAGACACTTTCTTTAAATGCAATAAAAACCAAAAACTGTAATTAATGAAATAATTTCAAATTTAATTTAACAGATGAAATGAAAAACAAAAAAATAGTTTGCGTTCTTCTGTGAATAAAATAAAACGATGTGACGCCTGCTTAAAGAAGTTGTGACAGAGGCACATTCTTCTGGAAGGTTCCATTATTAGAGTTTAACTGGTTACAGGTGACACAGCTCCAGGGACCTGGAGGTTGTGGGTTCGATTCCCGCTCCAGGTGACTGTCTGTGAGGAGTGTGGTGTGTTCTCCCTGTGTCTGCGTGGGTTTCCTCCGGGTGACTGTCTGTGAGGAGTGTAGTGTGTTCTCCCTGTGTCTGCGTGGGTTTCCTCCGTGTGACTGTCTGTGAGGAGTGTGGTGTGTTCTCCCTGTGTGTGCGTGGGTTTCCTCCGGGTGACTGTCTGTGAGGAGTGTGGTGTGTTCTCCCTGTGTCTGCGTGGGTTTCCTCCGGGTGCTCCGGTTTCCTCCCACAGTCCAAAAACACACGTTGGTAGGTGGATTGGCGACTCAAAAGTGTCCGTAGGTGTGAGTGTGTGAGTGAATGTGTGTGTCTGTATTGCCCTGTGAAGGACTGGCGCCCCCTCAAGGGTGTATTCCCGCCTTGCGCCCAATGATTCCAGGTAGGCTCTGGACCCACCGCGACCCTGAACTGGATAAGGGTTACAGATAATGAATGAATGAATGAATGAATGGTTACAGGTGAAGTCATCAAGATTAAAAAGGAGCATCCACCAAAGGCTTAACCTTTGCAAGAAAGCAATGTTCATGGTTCACTACTTTGTGCCTAAGTTAGTGAGAGAATTATCAGTCCAAAGACAATGCTTCCAGTGCATCACTGCACAGAATTCATGTCTTTCACTACCTATAGGTCCTAATATCATGAAAATATTCAAAGAGTCAGGGGAAACCTCAGCGTATAAAAGGCCAAGGACGGAAACTGCTGCTGAATGTGCGTGACCCTCAAATCCTCAGGCAGTATTGTTTGAGAATCCGTGATACTACCATATTTTGCAAAGAAACACCCGGAGATTTCTCTGGACCCAAAATCATCTGACATGGACAGAAAGAAATTGCAAACAGGTTCCGTGGTCAAACGAGTCCATGTTTCAGCTTGTTTTTGGGAAAAACAGATGTTGGAATATACTTGCCAAAGATGAGCCATCCAGACTGTTACCAACCAAAAGTGCATCAACCAGCATCTGTGATGGCACATGGATCCATCAGTGCCCACAGCATGTGTGATCTGCATGTATGTGAAGGTACTACTGATAAAGAGGATTATTTTGGAATTTCAGAGAGAGATATGCTGTTGCAAAATCAATGTCTTTTCCCAGGAGCTCCATGTCTATTGGTAACTTGCGCAAACCAAATTCTGCACAAATTACAACAGAATGGCTTCGTAGACGCAGAGTGCGAGCGCTTGACTGACCTTTCTCCAATCAGGATCTGACTCTTATTGAAAAAGTTTGACACATCAAGAAGAGGAAAAGCAGATAACAGCAACCACGGACTGTTGAGCAGCTCAAGTCTTGTTTACAACAAAAATGGGAAAAAATTCCACTTGTAAAACTGCACACATTAGTAACTTCGTGCCTCTTTCCTATGTTTTGCTTTTTTTTCATTCATTCATTGATTGTCTGTAACTGTTATCCAGTTCAGGGTTACAGTGGGTCTGGAGTCTACGTGGAATCACTGGGTACAAGGCAGGAACACGCCAGTCCTTCACAGGGCAACACACACACACACACTCAAACGCTCACTTTTTTGAGTCACCACCTACATTATGAGAATCCTCCTACTAGTGTGTGTTTTTGGACCGTGGGAGAAAACAGGAGCACCTGGAGGAAATCCACGCAGACACAGAGAGAACACACCACACTCCTCACAGACAGTCACCCGGAGGAAACCCATGCAGACACAGGGAGAACACACCACACTCCTCACAGACAGTCACCCGGAGGAAACCCACGCAGACACAGAGAGAACACACCACACTCCTCACAAACAGTCACCCGGAGGAAACCCATGCAGACACAGGGATAACACACCACACTCCTCACAGACAGTCACCCGGAGGAAACCCACGCAGACACAGAGAGAACACACCACACTCCTCACAGACAGTCACCCGGAAGAAACCCACGCAGACACAGAGAGAACACACCACACTCCTCACAGACAGTCACCCGGAGGAAACCCACGCAGACACAGAGAGAACACACCACACTCCTCACAGACAGTCACCCGGAGGAAACCCACGCAGACACAGGGAGAACACACCACACTCCTCACAGACAGTCACCCGGAGGAAACCCACGCAGACACAGGGAGAACACACCACACTCCTCACAGACAGTCACCCGGAGGAAACCCATGCACACACAGGGAGAACACACCACACTCCTCACAGACAGTCACCCGGAGGAAACCCACGCAGACACAGGGAGAACACACCACACTCCTCACAGACAGTCACCCGGAGGAAACCCACGCAGACACAGAGAGAACACACCACACTCCTCACAGACAGTCACCTGGAGGAAACCCACGCAGACACAGAGAGAACACACCACACTCCTCACAGACAGTCACCCGGAGGAAACCCACGCAGACACAGAGAGAACACACCACACTCCTCACAGACAGTCACCCGGAGGAAACCCACGCAGACACAGGGAGAACACCCCACACTCCTCACAGACAGTCACCCGGAGCGGGACTCAAACCCACAACTTCCAGGTCCCTGGAGCTGTGTGACTGCGACACCTACCTGCTCCAAATTATTACACAACATAAAGGACAACTAGAATTTTTATAGCATGTTTAAAAAATATTATATATTAAAAGAAAAATGTGTTTTAGCAGTAATGAAATATCAACATGCACTTGAGAGTAATTATATCTCATAAAGCAACAGCTTCAAGGTTTTTTGTAAACTATGTTGTCGTGTTAAACTCTCGCTTGAACCAAGTGCAATGAACTGACACAATCCTCCATCTAATTACCCAGGTGTGGTAGCTCAAATAAGAGTCTACCACACACAGAATTTAGGCTTTTCATGACAACTTTTTATTGAACAGACTGCACAGGCACTGAGATGCATTTTCTTCACAGGCAGACTGGCAGATAACTGACCTACATGCATGAGCCACGCAGTAAATAGGGCTTTACTGGCTGTCCCTCAGAGCAGCATAATAGAATATATATACACACAAATGAGAGAGAGAGAGAGAGAGAGAGAGAGAGAGAACAGATGATCATGAGTGAAATTCATGGGGGGGGGAGGGGCTCCACATCTGTCCCTCAGTTTTAGGCTCTTTTGTCATCCGCTCAACCAGTTCCTCTCTCATTTTCCCCTCTCTCCTTCTCCATCTCCCTAGGGGTCTAACTACTCTGGGACAAGCTGAGCCCCAATTGTTCCTCCTCCATACTCCCAAAGGGATTTCAAACTATTGGTTAGGACAGGCGGGGATTTAACCGTGCTGAATGTTAATTACCAAAGCCTTAAACCTTCATTAATATCTTGAAAATAAACAAATACACATATATACACTTACAGAGAGGGACATGGTCGATGTCAGTGGTCCGTGTCAATGATTGAGCTGGCTTTGTGCTAGTTCCAGATCCCGTTCACTTGTGGGGAGTTAAACCCATGCGCATGTTTTGCCAGAACTGGGCGTTCAAGCTGGATCTCCCAAAAAGCCAGTCGTCCAAAAGCAAAAAAAAGAAAAACAAAATCTTTTCCCTACATCCAAAAGAGGCTGCTGCTTGTTGGGCTCAGTCTTTTAAAATGTCTGAGAATCACATGATCTTCCATAATATCCTCTTCTGACTTTAAACCTGTGAATAACAATAAAAAACAAGAACTAATGAGGCTTCAACTTTCATCAAAATTGATTTTAATCTCTGAACAGCCACGGTGTTTATTGTATTGGCTTCGGTGCCATTTAAATATCCGTCATGTACATCTTTACCATGTTTTCACATAAATAAAGTACATCTACAATTATCATATCATTCATCATCAAGGCTAAATATTTAAATTGAAGTATTTCAAAGCATTATTTGGGAGCTCCACTTCACTTCAGTGATTAAAACCCAGGCTTTGACCCAAACAGTGAAGCTAAAAGATCAGAAATCTGTTTATGATTAAAGTATTTAGCACCCCCCCCCTCCCCCCTCCAATCTGGCCTCCACCAAACCCTGTAATGATTTATTAGATATTAATGACGTGTTAATAATGTTGACTGTCTGTTTGAAGGTGGGAACGAGGTACGACTAAAGCCTTGTTCTTTACCTGTCATCCTCACGTTTTAATCCTTCAGTAAGTCCTAGCAAAGAGCTATTTTCTATGTATTCCTATGTCCTAGCCTGAAGGAGTGAATCTCTTCGGGGCTTCAGTCAGTAATTAACGAGCTTCTGGGTTTCTGGAAAACCGATAGGTAGAGATATAGCCACGTTTATTTATTTTTTTTTTCCGTTACAGAAATCCCGCTCCTCACTCTCTCACAGCGAAAGGACGCTGCGGTTGAAATGTCGAACAATGAAAGCTTTCCAGGCCCCGAAATACGGTTTCAGTGTGAAAATAGGGTATATTCCCCACACAAAGGCTACTTCGCCGTTACAACCCCGAGGCACGACGGTTAGGACGAGACCGAAACACAAGCAAGACCGCCGCCTTACCGTCACACAGTCGTTCACGGCGCGAGGAGAGGAGCCATGAGGAAAGGAGAGCCATTTAAAGCTGTTGCTGCAGACGGAGACTGAGAGCTGACCGCAGCTCCACTGTTTGTGGAGGTTTTGTCGGCCCTCCCCGGGCCTTTAGTGGGGATTTAGGTTTGAATTTCACTCTCCGAAGCAAATTCACCTCCTTCTATGTGACTGAGATACATTGGAACGCCCCCTAGTGCTCAGCTGCGCAAACAAAGACCATCTGCTCATAGTAGAATGTTCTTTACTGTGTGCTCTAATTCTCTTTTAATTTGTTTCTAAATCAAATGTTATATATGTGTTTATTTCCCTGTATGTTAAGTTCAGTAAGCAGTGGTTTTGCGGTAAGAATTTTTTGTCAAGAGAGAGGATGTGTTCATTTATTTTCATTTAGAAAATTAATAAATAAATAAATAAATATTTTTTTTGCATACTTTTGAAGGCAGAGAGTCTAACGTCATTTTCTTGTACAGGAGCAGACTTATTTCCGATGACGCTATTTGAACTTCTTATTGTCAGTAGGTGTATAAACATGTTATAATCTGACATGTATGGTAACTACCACTGCTTCCTGGACAAGAAAATCCATTAGGATATTGATTGTCTTACTGTCTATTTCAGTGGTTTTACCATGTTTCAATTTTGACTTTGTCCTTTACAAGTAGTAATAGTAGTAGTAGACCTGGAGGTTGTGGGTTCGATTCCCGCTCCCTGTGTCTGCATGGGTTTTCTCTTGGTGACTGTCTGTGAGGATTGTTGTGTTTTCTCCCTGTGTCTGCGTGGGTTTCCTCCCGGTGACTGTCTGTGAGGATTGTTGTGTTTTCTCCCTGTGTCTGCGTGGGTTTCCTCCGGGTGACTGTCTGTGAGGAGTGTGGTGTGTTCTCCCTGTGTCTGCGTGGGTTTCCTCCGGGTGACTGTCTGTGAGGATTGTGGTGTTTTCTCCCTGTGTCTGCGTGAGTTTCCTCCCGGTGACTGTCTGTTAGGATTGTTGTGTTTTCTCCCTGTGTCTGCGTGGGTTTCCTCCGGGTGACTGTCTGTGAGGAGTGTGGTGTGTTCTCCCTGTGTCTGCGTGGGTTTCCTCCGGGTGACTGTCTGTGAGGATTGTTGTGTTTTCTCCCTTTGTCTGCGTGGGTTTCCTCCGGGTGACTGTCTGTGAGGATTGTTGTGTTTTCTCCCTTTGTCTGCGTGGGTTTCCTCCGGGTGACTGTCTGTGAGGATTGTTGTGTTTTCTCCCTGTGTCTGCGTGGGTTTCCTCCCGGTGACTGTCTGTGAGGATTGTTGTGTTTTCTCCCTGTGTCTGCGTGAGTTTCCTCCCGGTGACTGTCTGTGAGGATTGTTGTGTTTTCTCCCTGTGTCTGCGTGGGTTTCCTCCGGGTGACTGTCTGTGAGGAGTGTGGTGTGTTCTCCCTGTGTCTGCGTGGGTTTCCTCCCGGTGACTGTCTGTGAGGATTGTTGTGTTTTCTCCCTGTGTCTGCGTGGGTTTCCTCCGGGTGACTGTCTGTGAGGAGTGTGGTGTGTTCTCCCTGTGTCTGCGTGGGTTTCCTCCCGGTGACTGTCTGTGAGGAGTGTGGTGTGTTCTCCCTGTGTCTGCGTGAGTTTCCTCCCGGTGACTGTCTGTGAGGATTGTTGTGTTTTCTCCCTTTGTCTGCGTGGGTTTCCTCCGGGTGACTGTCTGTGAGGAGTGTGGTGTGTTTTCCCTGTGTCTGCGTGGGTTTCCTCCGGGTGACTGTCTGTGAGGAGTGTGGTGTGTTCTCCCTGTGTCCGCGTGAGTTTCCTCCCGGTGACTGTCTGTGAGGATTGTTGTGTTTTCTCCCTGTGTCTGCGTGGGTTTCCTCCGGGTGCTCCTGTTTCCTCCCACAGTCCAAAAACACACGTTGGTAGGTGGATTGGCGACTCAAAAGTGTCCGTAGGTGTGAGTGTGTGTGTGTGTGTTGCCCTGTGAAGGACTGGCGCCCCCTCCAGGGTGTATTCCCACCTTGCGCCCAATGATTCCAGGTAGGCTCTGGACCCACTGCGACCCTGAACTAGATAAGGGTTACAGATAATGAATGAATGAATGAATGAATAATATAGTTATGCTTTCAGTTTTAAAATAGCTGACTGATTACGTTTTTTAGAGCTTGTCTTGGATGCAATTTATAAGACCTGTTCGTCTATATATTCATGTCATTTCGAAATAAGTTTGTTGTGTGGCAACAATGCAATGCCTAGAGTCATGCAGATATACACATGATTCTCAGCTTCTTTCAGTGTTTACTTCAGTCAGCAGAATGGGGAACAATGAGATCTCAACGATTCTCACTGTGACATATCTTTTGGTGTCAGAGGGCTTGGTTTGAGTATTTCTATCAAACAGATCTCTTGGGATTTCCACAAACAACAGGCTCTAAAGTGCAGTCGGAATAAAACAATGTAGAAAGAAAATCCAGTGAGTGGCACTCACCTGCATTCCATTCCACAGGGTCCTTTAGCAGTGCCCTTGTATTCCCTACACACTAATGATACGATATCAGCTAATGGAATTTCAGCTGGCTATATCTCTTCATTCGGAATGGCCCTGAAATCTATGTAAAAGATGACATCTTTGCTTTGTAAAGTAACTAGCAAACTAATAAACTGCAGCCATATATCATCATTTTATTGTGAATTTAAGAAAGGAATCCGTGTGCTTTTATGGACCTACAACAGGTTTGTGTAGTGTTTATAATGAAATGGGTAGACTTCACTGTCAGCTTCCTGTGTAATGATAAATCATTACTTACTACTCCCTACGCAGTGTGAAGTTCCCTTCGGACCCAACACTTCACTGCCAAAGGATTGGATTCTTACTTAAGATGGCTGAATACCCGGCATAGTCCACTTCACTGGGAACAACTGCAGGGATTGGAATGCACCTCTTGTTGATGAGAGTGGTCAACATAGAATGTCCAGACGTGTTCCAGCTGACAGAAAGGCTATGATAAGTAATAAAATCCGTATGTACAGAAAAGCATTTCAGAATGCACAGCATGGCCATGAGCTGGATGGGCCACAACAGCAGAAAACCATGTTGGGTTCCACTTCTGTCAGAGCCAAGAACAGAAATAACAGGCTGGACAGCTGAAGACTGGGAAAACATTGTCTGGCCTGTTATTGCTGACACAAACAGATGGCAGTATCTGAATTTAGTGCCTACAGCTTGAATCCAATCACCAAACCTATGTTGTGTCAAAAGTTCAGGTTGGTGTAGGTTGTGTAACAATGCACTGTGTCACAAAGCAACTTTAAAGACATTTTTCATGAATATAACAATGAGTTCAAAGTTCTTTAGCGGCTTTCGCTGCATCTGAATCCAACAGAACAATTTTCGGATGTGGATTTGAAGTAAAAAAGTGCACCTGAATAATCTGCAGAGGAGGTGCACTCTCACAGAACCATTTAAAACATCTTGTGGAATCCATGCCGTGACTAATACAGGCCATGACAGCACAGGGAGGCCATTTTCCTTTAAAGTGGAGTTCCATGCACTAAATAATAATATCAACACAAGCCACAGAATGTGTCGTATGATATTCATTCTTTGTAATTCATGACATAATGAGTGTGTGTTTGTGGCTATAGTAGCTAATAGCTTTATGTACATTGGACAAATTAAGGTCCCGTGCTTTCCTTGTATATCTGATAAATCAAAGAACATTCCCACAATAACTGCATTACACTTTCTCTTTTACGCATATATAATATTTATATAAATAATTATCCTACAGGGCGGCACGGTGGCGCAGCAGGTAGGTGTCGCAGTCACCCAGCTCCAGGGACCTGGAGGTTGTGGGTTCGATTCCCGCTCTGGGTGACTGTCTGTGAGGAGTGTGGTGTGTTCTCTCTGTGTCTGCGTGGGTTTCCTCCGGGTGACTGTCTGTGAGGAGTGTGGTGTGTTCTCCCTGTGTCTGCGTGGGTTTCCTCCGGGTGACTGTCTGTGAGGAGTGTGGTGTGTTCTCTCTGTGTCTGCGTGGGTTTCCTCCGGGTGACTGTCTGTGAGGAGTGTGGTGTGTTCTCCCTGTGTCTGCGTGGGTTTCCTCCGGGTGACTGTCTGTGAGGAGTGTGGTGTGTTCTCCCTGTGTCTGCGTGGGTTTCCTCCGGGTGACTGTCTGTGAGGAGTGTGGTGTGTTCTCCCTGTGTCTGCGTGGGTTTCCTCCGGGTGACTGTCTGTGAGGAGTGTGGTGTGTTCTCTCTGTGTCTGCGTGGGTTTCCTCCGGGTGACTGTCTGTGAGGAGTGTGGTGTGTACTCCCTGTGTCTGCGTGGGTTTCCTCCGGGTGACTGTCTGTGAGGAGTGTGGTGTGTTCTCCCTGTGTCTGCGTGGGTTTCCTCCGGGTGACTGTCTGTGAGGAGTGTGGTGTGTTCTCCCTGTGTCTGCGTGGGTTTCCTCCAGGTGACTGTCTGTGAGGAGTGTGGTGTGTTCTCCCTGTGTCTGCGTGGGTTTCCTCCGGGTGACTGTCTGTGAGGAGTGTGGTGTGTTCTCTCTGTGTCTGCATGGGTTTCCTCCGGGTGACTGTCTGTGAGGAGTGTGGTGTGTTCTCTCTGTGTCTGTCTGGTTTCCTCCCACAATCCAAAAACACACATTGGTAGGTGGATTGGCGACTCAAAAGTGTCTGTAGGTGCGAGTGAATGTGTGTGTGTGTGTGTCCCCTGTGAAGGACTGGCGCCCCCTCCAGGGTGTATTCCCACCTTGCGCCCAATGATTCCAGGTAGGCTCTGGACCCACCGCGACCCTGAATTGGATAAGCGGTTACAGATAATGAATGAATGAATGAATGTAATCTTGTTTTTATTTTCTTTTACTTTTTAAATTCTACTGTAATCTTTCTGTATCGCGCTGTAAAGCACTTGGAATTGCCATTGTGTACGAAAGGTGCTCTATAAATAAACATGCCTTGCCTTGTAATGATAAATAAACCCATAAATTAAGAAAAAAATAACTCCAAGTTCTTAGTGTTTGTCAAAACGTTGTAGTTTCTCTTAAACTGAAAACAAATTCATACTTCTTACTGTATTTTTTTTTAGCTTAACAAAATGATTAAAAAATATCCGCTTTCCAATTTTTCACCGGTGTCCAAAGATAACTCAGTGTATTGAGATTTAGCACAAAAGATCTTAGTGGATTTTTAATAATGTCTAAATTAAACTAAACTAAATAAACAAATAAATAAAATGCTATAAATATATTGTTGAAATGTCCTTCATTTGTTATTGCGTTTCTTATTAAAATTAAGACATGATAAAAACAACAAAACATAATCTAAATATCTGTGTACAACATAGGTACACATATGAAAGCAGTTTTTTGAGGGAAAGGGTGGTAGTTAAATTCATTTTAGGTGCTTTTTTACAGAAATAGATGACTCTGAAGTTTTATTTTGCTGTGAAGGCACAGTATGATATCATTTGTTTTATATGCAAACAGTTCACAAGTAATAAAGAATTAAGCAACAACATTAGCTTTAATTTACTGTGAAGGCACATCACCGGTCATTTTCACTAAAAGTGCTCACTGTTAAGATAAAGTAACAATTGGGTCGTGGGTCTCTTCAATACCAACGTTAACAGCTGCATAAAAATAAAGCTTTTTCTTTAACGTGGCAAGATACGTATATAAGTGAAATTTAGTCAGTGGGTCATAGAAGGACAGTTGCCCACGTTTGTAGTCCAAGTACAGACTCAGCCTGGCTGGCGTGGCGTAAGGCGTTGGAATCGCGTTACCATCGTTAATTACTATTTTTCCATCTTTTGAAGCAATGGTCCAGATACCAGCACCAGGAGACATATCATGGTCGTGATCAGCATCAAAAGATGCTTCACGGAACCCCACAGTCCACAGAACGGTCTGTGACACCTCAAGTTCAAAATAGATCCTAGTGCTGGGCAAGGTCTTCGATGAAACACAGATACACTTCAAATATGTCTCAGCCGTCGGGACTCGGGGAGGACTCTTAGTAGAGGCTTGATATAGCCTCTTCCCGTCATTGCTCACTCTGAGTAGAACATGAGCTGATTGAGGTTTAAGGGTCACATCAGCTGTTGGCAAATAATACACAGGGGCAGACAGAAATTTAGCCTCATTCATTAATAAATCAACACAGTTTATCCAACTCATTTTGGATAAGCAGTGTAGGGATCCTCAGGTAAGAGCCTGGAGATTTTCTTCAACACAAGCTGGAACTAATAAGGCATTTTCTGCTACTCAAACAGATTTTGAAATTTGTGAAAATCATGTGATTTAGAGTTTTCTGACACTATACCTTTAGCGGCTTTGATCCAGCGCCACACTGTAAACAAGCATTGACAATCACAGAACCAAAAGAATAGCTTTTTTATGATAAATGTTGTTATTTAAGGTACATTAAGGCAAAGTAGAAAACATTAGTAAACATACAAAGCATGTTCAGAAGATGACGTTCTTACCGTCGTCTGGAACAATCCCTTCGTTCCCTGTGACCATTCACATGTTTAGGATTCCAGAGAATATTTTATTTAGCATGAGCAAATAACGATAATAATAATAATAAAAAGACTCTTTGTCTTTAAGAGTCCGCTCTACACACTTACTTGTCAGACTGGGAAAATTCTTCTGAGCATCTGTCAAACCTAGGGGAACAAACACCATATTATTTTTTTCTATTATATAAATAATATATTTCCCCATCAGCATATTCATAACTTTCTTGTTTAGGCCACAAATTCATTCATTGTCTGTAACCCTTATCCAGTTCAGGGTCGCGGTGGGTCCAGAGCCTACCTGGAATCATTGGGCGCAAGGCGGGAATACACCCTGAAGGGGGCGCCAGTCCTTCACATGGCAACACACACACACACACACATTCACACACAGACTCACACCTACGGACACTTTTGAGTCTCCAATCCACCTACTAACGTGTGTTTTTGGACTGTGGGAGGAAACCGGAGCACCCGGAGGAAACCCACGCAGACACAGAGAGAACACACCACACTCCTCACAGACAGTCACCCGGAGGAAACCCACGCAGACACAGAGAGAACACACCACACTCCTCACAGACAGTCACCCGGAGGAAATCCACGCAGACACAGGGAGAACACACCACACTCCTCACAGACAGTCACCCGGAGGAAATCCACGCAGACACAGGGAGAACACACCACACTCCTTACAGACAGTGACCCGGAGGAAACCCATGCAGACACAGGGAGAACACACCACACACCTCACAGACAGTCACCCGGAGGAAACCCACGCAGACACAGGGTGAACACACCACACTCCTCACAGACAGTCACCCGGGGCGGGAATCGAACCCACAACCTCCACTGCGACACCTACCTGCTGCGCCACCGTGCCGCCCCTATCTCCACAAATCAATATTATAAAGACAAAACAAATACCAGAGAGAAAATATCCAGACGTAACCCGTTCAAATGCCCTGATCATATATGTTAAGTGAGTTACTGAGTAGTATATTCACCTGAATGCTGAAGATTTTTCATCTCCATTAACTTAGCAGCTGTTCAGGCACAGAAAAATAAAACATTAAGAAAATAAAGAGTTAATTTGCTGACACAGTTCAGAACATTGCGTATGTTGCTCAAATGTTCAAAGGGGATTTACACAGGTTCAGTTCAATCTCAATTTCTTGAAAAAAACACATTCTCCACTTACCTGTGATGACCAATGCACCGAGGATAATAAGTATAATGACAACATTGATAGTGAAAAACGCTTTCAACGTACTCCTCTGTACAGTAACTGTATCTTCAGCACTTTCTGTCAGTATCAAAAAACACCATATTACAGGCAAACAAGCAACCTACTGAGTTATTCCCAGGTACATGGAGCAGGACGTTCACAATAGGCCGCGAGAGATGGGGATGCATTTCTCAGCTTCTATTTCATACATAGATATTTTGTTGCTAGTTCTTGTAAATGGCTTTTACCTTCCATGTTCTGTACGTCTTGCTGTGTGTCCTGTGGTGCTGCACTGTTTTGCTGATTGGCCCCAGGACAACCCAAACAACCGCAAATATAATAGAAAAATAAACATGAGATATCCAATGTGTGTACCTCGTCATGTAACGTCATCATAAAAAAAACATACACTAGCTATAACAAATGATCACTTACTCTCCTCCACAGACTCAGGACATAGTCGTATAGGAACGAAAACAGCATTTCCCATGCTGAAGACGAGAACAGAGGCTTATTAACAAAATAAATAAATATGTTAAATACATCTCAAATGTGGTGAATCTAAATTATAAAGTGATAATGATGAAAAGGGCACATACAGGAATGAAATTAACCTGATGATAAATGTAAGGCTTATACAGAAATGGCACTACCTCTAGGGATTTCTTGGGAATGTCCACACTTCTAGAAGTTGTGAGGTGTTATTAAAATAAGGCGTGCTAGCAGGTGCATGATGGAGGGAATGTTCAATTTCCAAAGCTGTGCAAGCATTTAACATTCCTCTATCCTCTGTGTCATGTGTGTACCGGGCATATGTCATGGAAGGCATTAGCACTCACAATGGACAGCACAGTGGCACCGGAGTGCCTCCGTTAACACTGTGACACCAGACACAGCGCCTTACCTGGGCTCATGGGGTTGCTAACGGGACACTAGATGATTGGCAAACTGTTGCATGGACCAATAAGTCATGTTTGATACTGATGGTAGGGTGTGTGTGTGGGGCACACAGACACCACGAAAAATGGACCCCAGTTGTCAACAAAGGTGGTTCCATACGGTTCCGGTGGTTTGTGTTCTCAAGGCATGGGTTGCTCTAAACACGTCACATACCGGTGTTTACTACATTTCAATGCTTGGTGAGCATTTGCAGCCCTTCTTAGACTTAACACAATAATGGGATGGAACAGCAGGATAATAAACTGCTTCATCAGGCCCAAGCTGATCAGAACTGGTTTAAAGAGCACTTTGGAAGAGACCAGAATAACTGTGCATTCACATTAACAGGCGACAAAGCGACAAGCGTCGAGTCATTTCCTCTGGAAGAAGGCGATTCGTAGCAGCAAGCAGTGCATCATCAAGAGACAAATCAAGGTGAGATTGTCTCAACTCTATGCAAATGAGTTATGATACAGTAAAGCGACATTCTACATGATTGGCTGCAAGAAATTGTGTGTACCAATCGTAGACACAGGGTCAGAGATTGGGCCAGCTTGTGCTCTCTGACTGTCCTGTCCCACGACTTCTGGCTATTGTAGGTGGTAATGCTTTATATGATGTATACACGTGTGACACTGTGGATCTAGAAATGTTAATGCCAGCACAGTTCTGGAAATGTAATGTTATCTCCACATTCCTTAGGCACACTGGCCAATATTTACTCACAAGATAACACCTCACAAATTAAAGTGTGGGTAATCCCAAGACATTCCCCGAGGTAACAACACTCCACAATTAATTTATACACTGCTATCCTGACTTTTGGCATGTCAGTGTATATTACAATGATTGACTCCAATACTGATTATCACAATGACAGATATATAACCAAAATTTCATATAAAATATAGCTGGATACTAATTTCTTTCATCTCAACTTTCAATCAACAATACGTATTAAGCGTTTCCTGTGAATAAATAATTTAAATATCAATATGGAGTAAATATAGGATCCATTACCTTTGTTACTTTTACAAAACTAGCAGTGGTTTCACATTATTTCGAGTTGTTAGAACTTTACGAAATAAGTGAACAAAATACACACTTAAAAGAAAACAAATCTACAACGGTTAAAGTGAAAATATTGATGGTGCGACTCTAACCAATAGAAAACCGCCGAGTCGAGGCGCAGCCAATCAGCGCTCAGGATATTCACAACAACATCCGCGGTCACGGCAGAGAGCGAGAGAGAGAGAGAGGCTCGATTAAAACAGTTCAGAAACCACTGAACCAGCGACTCAGAGGTAAACATTTTCATACACGGTAGCTTTAGCGCTAAAGAATATTATGGTGGTCTGCTGAAGTGTTTACGCCTCATGCTTTTACACGTTACTCACGGAAGGTTGTAGTTTGTCATGTGTGTTGTTTGTAGGACCCCAGGAAGAATAGTTGCTATTGCGATAACAGCTAATGGGGGTCCAAATAAAACAGTAGAACTTGACTGCATTAATTGTGAATAAAACATCTGTATAACTCTAAATATTTAGGCGACTTTGAATGCAGAGTGCTCTCTACTGTAAATGTAACTATACTCACTGCTGTTTGATAGGAAAACGCTGCAGGCAGGAGCTTCAGTGCAACCTTTGACCCAGATATAACCTTTGACCCAGTGAGCTGAGTGAACCCCCGGTCAGCTGTACACTGTTTAAAATAATTCAGAAAATCACATTAGTCTATAGACCGGATTTGCACAATATATATCCAAATGCATCCAGACAACGTCTTAATCAATGGCCTCAGCTACTTTTTAAAGTTGATTTTCTGCATAGAAATGGTCATGTCATAAACCAAATGGGTTTAAATATGTATCATTCCACGGTACAAGATATTGGTGATAGGAGCCAGTTGTGAATGCATTACTGAGTCAAGAGGAAACCAGATCTGCTAAAACATGTCGTGCTGCAGTGAGTCACGCTCTAAAGCCTGAAATTGTTTTTTTTTAGACCACTTTAGATGTCTTAATATATTGATGCCAAAAGCACAGGCTTAAAAACAAAAAAAAAGGTGGCTCCACAGGCTGGTTACCTGTGCAAAGTGGACACATGGCTCAAATGCTTTTCTGTACAACACTGAAGATTAGGGGATGGGAAGAGAGATGTCACTGAATATATGGTGTGATAGGCACAGCACATGCTTAAATTAGGCTTGTTTGATTTTTTTTTTTTTTTTTGATACATTAAAAATTCATTCATTCATTATCTGTAAGCGCTTATCCAGTTCAAGATCGTGGTGGGTCCAGAGCCTACCTGGAATCATTGGGCACAAAGCGGGAATACACCCTGGAGGGGGCGCCAGACCTTCACAGGACAACACACACGCGCACACTCACTCACACCAGACACTTTTGAGTCGCCAATCCACCTACCAATGTGTGTTTTTGAACTGTAGGAGGAAACCGTAGCACCCGGAGGAAACCCACGCGGACACAGGGAGAACACACCACACTCTTCACAGACAGTCACCCGGAGGAAACCCACGCGGACACAGGGAGAACACACCACACTCCACAGAGTCACCCGGAGGAAACCCACGCGGACACAGGGAGAACACACCACACTCCTCACAGACAGTCACCCGGAGGAAACCCACGCGGACACAGGGAGAACACACCACACTCCACAGAGTCACCCGGAGGAAACCCACGCGGACACAGGGAGAACACACCACACTCCTCACAGAGTCACCCGGAGGAAACCCATGCGGACACAGGGAGAACACACCACACTCCTCACAGACAGTCACCCGGAGGAAACCCACACGGACACAGAGAGAACACACCACACTCCTCACAGACAGTCACCCGGAGGAAACCCACGCAGACACAGAGAGAACACACCACACTCCTCACAGACAGTCACCCGGAGGAAACCCACGCAGACACAGAGAGAACACACCACACTCCTCACAGACAGTCACCCGGAGGAAACCCACTTTGTGTGGATTGTGACCCCTGCTTCTTAACAATTGTAGAGAATTTAAAGTCATTAAGTTTCCCACTATCGCATTGTTCACTTGAAATTATATCGCTTACATCACAGCAAGTGAAATTTGCAGTTACTCAAATTGGTATTCTCTTTACAGTGCACATTGATCATTCAAAATCAGTATCTGACCTCACCTAATATTCCTGTGACAGAAAGCAATCAAATCCTCAAAGCAGTGGTGCACAGTCAAGAATAAAGTCCTCCTATAACGTTAGAGACTGTTGCCAATGAAAAGGACAAGGGAATTCCTTATTAATACCTTGCAGAATAGTTGCATGAGCAGATGTTTATCGCCTTTTAAACATATGGTGTGCGCTGTAAAATTCAAAGCTAGAGGAAAACCATAGAGTTCCATCTCCAACCCTCTCAGCGTGTCTCGTGCTCAGGTTGTGGTCTGCATGTGCCAAATAAGATTGATATGTTCCATTTTTCTTTCATTTTAAGGTAATGTTGAGGGCTGTAACAAAGTTCCTTTTGACCAACCCCGTCACTGGTAGAAGAATGATGTCCCATAACAGCCTCACTGGAAAAGTTGCCATAGTTACTGCATCCACTGATGGGTACCAAATCTCCTTCTGCTGTCACCTTGGAGCTCATTGTAATTTTTTGCTATTGCAGGTGTAACATTAACATTCAGCAAAAACAGCAGACATCACTGTTGTTACGTGTACAACCCGAGTATGTAGTTATTAAAAGCAGTTCAATAATTTGATTTTCAGAATTGGCTTGGCTGCTGCACAGGCGTTAGGGAAGAGAGGGGCTCATGTTGTCGTGAGCAGTCGACGACAAGCCAACGTGGACAAGGCCGTCACACTTTTACGCAGCGAAAACATCCAGGTAACTGGCACCAGCTGCAATGTGGGCAACAGAGAGGACAGAGAAAAGCTGGTAAACTTGGTGAGCTGTTGTTTGGTCTTTAAAATTCAGTGAAGCAGTAGATGAATTGCTTAATGCTTTTTGGAAGACGTTTATTTATACCTTTCTCTTCTCAGACCCTGGAGCAGTGTGGTGGTATTGACATACTGGTCTCTAATGCAGCAGTGAACCCTTTCTTTGGAAACATATTAGAATCAACAGAAGAAGTCTGGAACAAGGTATAATGCCAAGTTTTCATGAATTAAATGTTTATGACATCTTAATTTGTGTCAATGAAGTCTTATTCTGAATCACAAGCTATTCTTGTGTTTGCTTTCTGTAGATATTAGACGTGAATGTGAAAGCTGCGTTCCTTCTGACCAAACAAGTGGTGCCTCACATGGAGAAGAGAGGGTGAGAGAATTAAAGAAAGAAAATATGGAAGAGTGAACCTACATTTAAAAGGGTCTATGACCATGACGATTTCTATGTTTCAGGGGTGGCTCAGTATTGTTTGTATCCTCAGTAGCTGGATATCAGCCAATGCCAGTAAGAGCAACTAAAAGAATATTAAAAGTAAAAAGATAAAAAACCAGAATGGTTTAACTCTGCTGGACAGTTTATATCCCATGAGCATTTTGTAATTTCAATACATGTTTTGGGCTAACCTCATGACCTTTGCTTGTTCTTAGGGTCTTGGTCCATATAGCGTGAGTAAGACAGCTCTGCTGGGTCTAACACGAGCCCTCGCTCCTGAATTAGCTCCCAGTAACATACGGGTCAACTGTGTGGCTCCAGGAATTATCAAGACACGCTTCAGTTCTGCTGTGAGGATATTAACATTCATTCTTTGTTGTTTCATTTTGATTACATTTTGTTTTTATCTCCATAATTGTTTTTGTCTACTTCTTGTCATTGTATATGACCATTATCCACCATGCATTCCATAAATACAGGGGTTGGACAATGAAACACCTGGTTTTAGACCACAATAATTTATTAGTACGGTGTAGAGCCTCCTTTTGCGGCCGATACAGTGTCAGTTGGTCTTGGGAATGACATACACAAGTCCTGCACAGTGGTCAGAGGGATTTGAAGCCGTTCTTCTTGCAGGATAGTGGCCAGGTCTCTACGTGATGCTGGTGGAGGAAAACGTTTCCTGACTCGCTCCTCCAAAACACCCCAAAGTGGCTCAATAATATTTAGATCTGGTGACTGTGCAGGCCATGGGAGATGTTCAACTTCACTTTCATGTTCATCAAACCAGTCTTTCACCAGTCTCGCTGTGTGTATTGGTGCATTGTCGTCCTGATACACGGCACCGCCTTCAGGACACAGTGTTTGAACCATTGGATGCATGTGGTCCTCCAGAATGTTTCGGTAGTCTTTGGCAGTGACGCGCCCATCTAGCACAAGCATTGGGCCAAGGGAATGCCATGATATGGCCGCCCAAACCATCACTGATCCACCACCATGCTTCACTCTGGGCATGCAGCAGTCTGGTGGTACGCTTCTTTGGGGCTTCTCCACACCGTAACTCTCCCGGATGTGGGGAAAACAGTAAAGGTGGACTCATCAGAGAACAACACGTTTCACATTGTCCACAGTCCAACGTTTGCGCTCCTTGCACCATTGAAACCGACGTTTGGCGTTGGTGTGAGTGACCAAATATTTGGCTACAGCAGTCCGGCCGTGTGTATTGACCCTGTGGAGCTCCGGACAGACAGTTCTGGTGGAAACAGGAGAGTTGAGGTGCACATTTAATTCTGCCGTGGTTTTATGTTTTTTGGATACAATCCGGGTCAGCACCCGAACATCCCTCTCAGACAACGTCCTCTTGCGTCCACAGTTAATCCTGTTGGATGTGTTTCGTCGTTCTTGGTGGTACGCTGACGTTACCCTGGATACCGTGGCTCTTGATACATCACAAAGACTTGCTGTCTTGGTCATAGATGCGCCAGCAAGACGTGCACCAACAATGTGTCCTCTTTTGAACTCTTTTGCAATATTTTGAGCAAAACTCTGGTCTTACCCTCTGCTAATTAACCCTTCACACTCTGCTCTTACTGGTGCAATGCAGTTGATGAAGATTGGCCACCAGGCTGCTCCAATTTAGCCATGAAACCTCCCACACTACAATGACAGGTGTTTGTTTCATTGTCCAACCCCTGTATATAAAGCAACCACTGAAAATCTCTCTAACCCAAGCCCTGAATACAGCCTTTGAAATAAAGATAATAATCCAAACATTTCAAAAGACCCACTTACCTTATCTTACAGACTACTGGGGCACCAGTGCAAGAGGAAAGTGGGCATCAAATCTGATATTTATATAGTACTTTTTACAACTGATGTTGTCACAAAGCAGCTTCACAGAAAGAGCATCGTATGTGCAGCGGAGGAAGAAATGGTTATATTTATTTAATTTTGAGTGCTCTTTTAAATTTGTACTTGCTTTTTATCATCCCCTGTGCAGTTGTGGGAGAGTGAAGCAGTGGCAAATGAGTTTATGAAGCAGCTGAGCATCAAAAGGTGTGTGTTGTATTGTCTTTGACATTAGACTGGACTTTGAGCACTAGACAGACATAACTGATTATTGATTAACCAAAGTGAATACGCACTTTATACTATTACTTCAGAAATGCCCGATGAGGACAAGAACCCTCGAATCAATACGTTAATTGATTTCTTGAACATTTTGGGAAAAGAATATTAATTATTAATACTATCTAATCAATAACAGGCTGGGGAAGCCAGAGGACATTGGAGGAGTGATTGCATTCCTGTGTTCAGATGAGGCTTCGTACATCACTGGAGAGACCATTACTGTCACAGGGGGCATGAATTGCAGACTGTAGTGTGTGTGTGTCTAGGTCAAATAGAATGAGAAAACACCCACTTTATCATACTTCTTTGTATGTAATTAAACATGAAGACCTGCAAATCAGTGAGATTTTATATTCACACAATAAAAATGAAGTTAAAATTCAATTACATTCATATTTCACATTTTGTTTCTTAAAAAGTGTCGCAGTCACACAGCTCCAGGGACCTTGTGGGTTCGATTCCCGCTCCAGGTGACTGTCTGTGAGGAGTGTGATGTGTTCTCCCTGTGTCTGCGTGGGTTTCCTCCGGGTGACTGTCTGTGAGGAGTGTGGTGTGTTCTCTCTGTGTCTGCGTGGGCTTCCTCCGGGTGACTGTCTGTGAGGAGTGTGGTGTGTTCTCCCTGTGTCTGCGTGGGTTTCCTCCGGGTGACTGTCTGTGAGGAGTGTGGTGTGTTCTCCCTGTGTCTGCGTGGGTTTCCTCCGGGTGACTGTCTGTGAGGAGTGTGGTGTGTTCTCCCTGTGTCTGCGTGGGTTTCCTCCGGGTGACTGTCTGTGAGGAGTGTGGTGTGTTCTCCCTGTGTCTGCGTGGGTTTCCTCCGGGTGACTGTCTGTGAGGAGTGTGGTGTGTTCTCCCTGTGTCTGCGTGGGTTTCCTCCGGGTGACTGTCTGTGAGGAGTGTGTTGTGTTCTCCCTGTGTCTGCGTGGGTTTCCTACGGGTGACTGTCTGTGAAGAGTGTGGTGTGTTCTCCGTGTCTGCGTGGGCTTCCTCCTGGTGACTGTCGTGTGGTGTGTTCTCCCTGTGTCTGCGTGGGCTTCCTCCGGGTGACTGTCTGTGAGGAGTGTGGTGTGTTCTCCCAGTGTCTGCGTGGGCTTCCTCCGGGTGACTGTGGTGTGGTGTGTTCTCCCTGTGGCTGCGTGGGTTTCTTCCAGGTGACTGTCTGTGAGGAGTGTGGTGTGTTCTCCCTGTGTCTGCATGGGTTTCCTCCGGGTGCTCCGGTTTCCTCCCACAGTCCAAAAACACACGTTGGTAGGTGGATTGGCGACTCAAAAGTGTTCGTAGGTGCGTGTGTGTGTGTGTCTGTGTTGCCCTGTGAAGGACTGGCGCCCCCTCCAGGGTGTATTCCCGCCTTGCGCCCAATGATTCCAGGTAGACTCTGGACCCACCGCGACCCTGAACTGGATAAGGGTTACAGATAATGAATGAATGAATGAATTTTGTTTCTTAAGAAATAACATGCAGCTACACCAAGTAAAAATGAAAGGCTGTACTTTAATACACAGGATAAATTTATTAAAGTAAATATATATATTAAATTAGTGTTTATAGGTAGTGTTTGACATGATGTTTATAAAGATACAAATATTAAACAACATGCATAAAAATAACAGGTTTTGCTAGGTAAAACAAATGTTGATAATTCAATCAAACAATCAAAAGAAACTTAGAGATTGTGGTGGTGATGGGAAATGCATCTCAGAAGACTTCAATGCCTCAAAGCTCACAGAAAGTTAATTGCCTGATCTCCAAGACATTGTTGGAAATGTGTAAAGAATCCCAAAATTAGTAATTTACTGTAGAATGCGTCACTTCCCCATCCACTGAATTACACAAAGACGTTTGGAATAATACCCCTTCAAATGTTCCAAACTATGTTCTGAATATAGATAGCGATGCTGTCCAATGAAAAACACATCTACAAAATAGTTTTACAGGAGAAGTAAACTTTCAATGGAAGTCGATATAAAAGATTTAATTCCAAGTAATTTGAGCATTTCTATTGGTCCAATATTGTCCCACACAGTGTGAAGGACAGCTGTTGTGTTCAAATGATAACGTAAGCTAAAAATCAACAAAAATGGAGATGAATGCTTTTTTTGGACAGTGATGAAATGCAAAAGACAGAAACAAATACTAACATATTTTCTTCAAAAAGACACAGCCAGTGCTAGCACATCTGTTTATGACTCTGACTCCAGAAGAGTGACCGTTCTATTGAATGAATTTCATCTGTACCCGTTCCCTGGAGACACAAGGTCACGGCGAAGCAAAGCAGGACTCCAAAACTCACGTAATGTGGGAACATATGTGTTGTTCTTGGTCTTGCAGTAGCGAGTTGAAAACAACTGCAACATTATAAAATGTCAATTCTAGCATCTTAATGATGTTATAGCAATATCTTTGAGTAAATATGTGATAATATACACGCTTGCTTATTAATATTTTGGACAATTATATACAGCCACTAGCAGCTTAAATACTTATTGTTCTCCAGGACATCATCTGGGTGTGTTTTTTTTTTTTTTTTATTGAGATTGTACAATCCCAAATGTCTAACATCGGTGTACCTTAATTCAATAATTACAAGAGCTGTCTACACACATTTAGACAAATAGTATGTAAGTGTATATACCCACCCTGCTTTTCACTTTCTTCAAAGCTTCATCTTCAGAATCACCAACAATGTCTTCAGTGGATTCACTAACAGGTGAAGACTTTTCTTAAGAAATAAAAAGATAGACTTGCATCAATTGTACAATAAAAATATTGAAATATACATTATGTTTATGAAGAATCCTGACACAGTACAAGTGAAATTTTATTTTGGATTACTTAAGTTGCAGTAAATGTTGAAAAGAATTCAGAAGAAGAAGGTGAATCCAAGGAAGAAAAGAGGCTAGTTTTAACCATAGATCTGAAGGATAACAGGGACAAACAGTTACAAAGAGAGGATGGTAGATAATTCCAAAGTAGAAAGTCTAATTGAAGGAACAGTTAGAAGAGTTAAATATAAGTTAATCAGTGGTGGACGCTGGTCTTTCAAGGAGGGGAAGCTCAATTTCGGCCTACATAAAATGTGTAAACTGTTTAAAGCACCGTGAAGCTGCGGGAATGATTGAGAGGAAAGCCGTGTCTTTACTAGTGATAAGAAGCTGATTCTGAACAAAAGTTGAGCGCGTTGTAGTGCATATTTATTCAATGACACGTACACACAACAGTATATATTTGATCACTTATTTTTTGACATTTTAGGGGAAGCTGAGCTTCTCTTGCAGTCTTAGAGCAATCGCCTCTGAAGTTAATATAGGCACTAATCCATTTATACGTTTGAGAAAACAATTAGAACATACAGAAATAAAAGTTAGTAGTTTCACAAGTGTGAAAAGAATATAAACTAAATGCTACTGATGGAAATGAATGAATACATAAAATAACCACAGTACAAAGTGTTCTTCTGAGTGTATTCATTTAACCTGTGTGTATTAGGTGCAAATGTGTGTAAAATGTGTTTTTGTGTAATGTATAATAGTAGTTACAAATTCTAAATTTTCCTGTGCTATTTCCTTGATGGACGTGGTGATAATTAGACTGTCATTTTAACTTTAGGTTGTTTTTTTTTTTAATAACAAATGGGCGGGAGAACGTTTTAATTCGGAATTACAATTATAAATGACACAAAAACCTAATATACACTCCACACTAGGGATGCACCCAAATGAAATTTGTACAAAACATTCATGAATCATGAATTAATAAAGATAAATATATTTTTGCCTTGGTTTGAAACATCCATCCATCCATCCATCCATTATCCACCGCTTATCCGGGTCCGGGTCGCGGGGGAAGCAGTCGGAGCAAAGAAACCCAGACCTCCCTCTCCCCAGCCACCGCCTCCAGCTCCTCCGGGGGTATACCGAGGCATTCCCAGGCCAGTCGAGACATGTAGTCTCTCCAGCGTGTTCTTGGTCTGCCCCGGGGCCTCCTCCCCGTTGGACATGCCCGGTACACCTCACCAGGAAGGCGTCCAGGAGGCATCCGAACCAGACGCCCGAACCACCTCAACTGACTCCTCTCGACGTGGAGGAGCAGCGGCTCCACTCCGAGTCTCTCCCGGATGTCCGAGCTCCTAACCCTGTCTCTAAGGGAGAGTCCAGACATCCTGCGGAGAAAACTCATTTCAGCCGCTTGTACCCACGATCTCGTTCTTTCGGTCACTACCCAAAGCTCGTGACCATAGGTGAGGGTTGGGACGTAGATTGAACGGTAAATCGAGAGCTTTGCTTTTCTGCTCAGCTCTCTCTTCACCACAACGGACCGGTACAGAGCCCGCATTACTGCTGACGCTGCACCGATCCGCCTGTCAATCTCCCGCTCCACCTTTCCCTCACTCGTGAACAAGACCCCGAGGTATTTAAGCTCCTCCACTTGAGGCAGGATCTCACTTCCAACCTGGAGAGAGCACTCCACCTTTTTCCGACTGAGTACCATGGACTTGGAGGTGCTGATCCTCATCCCTACCGCTTCACAATCGGCTGCAAACTGGTCCAGCAAGAGCTGGAGGTCCCGGCTCGATGAAGCCAACAAGACCACATCATCTGCAAAAAGCAGACATGGAATCCTTAGACCACCAAACCGGACACCCTCCGCCACTTGGCTATGCCGAGAAATTCTGTCCATAAAAATTGTGAACAGAACCGGTGACAACGGGCAGCCCTGACGGAGTCCAACTCCGACTGGAAACCAGTCGGACTTACTGCCAGCCATAGGAACCAGACTCCTGCTCTGTTTGTACAGGGACTGGATAGCTCGTAACAAAGAGCCCAGTACCCCATACTCCCTGAGCACCCCCCACAGAATACCCCGAGGGACACGGTCGAATGCCTTCTCCAGATCCACAAAACACATGTAGACTGGTCGAGCAAACTCCCATGCACCCTCCAGGATCCTAGCGAGGGTAAAGAGCTGGTCCTGTGTTCCACGACCGGGGCGGAATCCGCATTGTTCCTCCTGGATCCGAGGTTCAACTATCAGTCGGACTCTCCTCTCCAGTACCCCCGCATAGACCTTACCGGGGAGGCTGAGTAGTGTGATCCCCCTATAGTTGGAACACACCCTCCGACCCCCCTTTTTAAAAAGGGGAACCACCACTCCAGTCTGCCAGTCCAGAGGCACTGCCCCCGATGTCCATGCGATGTTGCAAAGACAACATCGCAACTTGTGTCAACCAAGACAGCCCCACAACATCCAGAGCCTTGAGGAACCCGGGGTGAACCTCATCCACCCCCAGGGCCCTACCGTCAAGGAGGTTTAAAACAAAACAAAACAAAACAAAAAAAAAGCTAAACTGCTATTTAAATTTTTTATTGAATACTGGACTTTACATCCCAGCAAACACACAGTTTAAACCGTTACACATTTTCAAACAGAATTTTGATTCAATTCTGAAATTTTTTAGATTCATATTTAAAAATATCAAACTCTTTTAGTTTCATATCTTTTTAGTTTTCACTTTCAGACATTTAGCCCGATTCTGCTGTGGATGGCGGGACATCAGCTGAGAGAGGCATGGCATAATGACTGACAGCATAACAATGAAGGTGGAGGACCTTCCTCAGTGTTGACTATGAGAAATATCACTGAACACTAACGTTTAGTTAGTGTTTAGTGTAAAACATTGACTTTAGTGACCTCTTTTAGACAACATTCGGTACCAATCTCAGTGTATGTACGACGAACTCTGCCAGATTGTGTTTACAGCCACACTTCAGTTCCCACCAGCACTTTGCTGGTGATGGCTTCCACTCCAGGACCCAGAATCGATTCAAAATTCTATTTAAACGAAAATAAAATTGTCCTACGCTTGTTTTAAATTTGAATACATGGTTCAATCAAAAAAATATATATTCAGAGAATCTCTACTGCACACTACATTATTACTGTACACCAGTTCTTCTTGAGATCCTAGAGGTGGCCCCTCACACTCAAATCTAACAGTTCATTGAGCTAAACAATGACTTCTTGATTTAAGAAGAAACAACACGTTTATTGATGCCCTTAGAGAAATTGACTCATGCATGGCAGTGAACACACAAACACCATAGTTATTCTTCAGACACACTAGGAACAGTGAACAAACACTAACACACACACTGGAGCAGGGGGCTGCCGACCATCTCGGCGCCCGAGAGCAGTTTGGGGGTTAGGTGCCTTGCTCAAGGGCACTTCAGCCGTGAATAATTATTCTCTTGCCGGTCCTGGGAACCGGCGACCTTCCAATCTCAAGCTAGCTTCTCTAACCGCAAGGCCAGGGCTGCCCCCTTGTAGTCTGCAGCAAAGCAGAAGCATGTTTAGTGACTTCTGCTATACAATTTCTTAAAGGCATGAAGATGTTGATAGAACTACAAGGGTTAGACAATGAAAGTGAAACACCTGTCATTGTAGTGTGGGAGGTTTCATGGCTAAATTGGAGCAGTCTGGTGGACAATCTTCATTAACTCCACACTGCACCAGTAAGACCATGTGCATCCAATGGTTCAAACACTGTGTCCTGAAGGCGGTGCCGTGTATCAGGACGACAATGCACCAATACACACAGCAAGACTGGTGAAAGACTGGTTTGATGAACATGAAAGTGAAGTTGAACATCTCCCATGGCCTGCACAGTCACCAGATCTAAATATTATTGAGACACTTTGGGGTGTTTTGGAGGAGCGAGTCAGGAAACGTTTTCCTCCACCAGCATCACGTAGAGACCTGGCCACTGTCCTGCAAGAAGAATGGCTTCAAATCCCTCTGACCACTGTGCAGGACTTGTGTATGTCATTCCCAAGACCAACTGACGCTGTATCGGCCGCAAAAGGAGGCCCTACACCGTACTAATACATTACTGTGGTCTAAAACCAGGGGTTTCACTTTCATTGTCCAGCCCCTGTAGATGCTGATCTCTGACAGTAAACTATTCATTCCATAAAATAAGAGTTTAAAAGTGATAATAATTACCTGAAGAATCCAACCCAACACGCATCAGGGTCGGAAAACAGGGTGAACCAGCACAGACCCTGAAGTAAAACGAACAGTATTACTTTCATATTTATCGCTATATTACAGTTGCAGAATACACACCATTTTACACATAACATTTGTAATCATCAGTTATTCAACATGCATAAATATGTAAGAAGCTCCTCTTACTGTTTATGAGTTCTGTTCATGTTCTTTTCAGGTGTCTCTGGATTACAGAGTTTCCTCTTTACGCTCACCGAGTCACCACTTCTTATTCTGCATGCACCGTCTGTTTTTGTAGTCTGTTCCTTATTGTCAGTGGTGATTAGCATGGGTTGAGTGACATCTCTGATTTCCAGTCGTGGAATTGTAACTCTAAGCTGACGCTTCATACAAGAATTGAGAACAGCAGACATGTCCTTGCCTTCATGGCACGTGATGTCTCCAGCAGATCTCAGAGACATCTTTCTGCCATCATCAGGCCATTCTTCGTTCCTCATCCTCTCCCGCTCCAGCATTCTTGGACTACTCCTTGTCTCTTGTTTGTTCACTACACTTCTCCTCCTTGAACATCTTTTCGCTTGTTGCACTTTGGTTTCTGCACTGTTTTCTTCTTCACTGCTTGTTGATGTTTGACTAACTACATTAACCAGCATATTTCCAAGAAATTCTTCTTTCTCTTTACCATTCTCCACAAGCTCGCTCTCAGAACATGACCCGAGTTTGACACTTGTGCACGTGGAAGCTTCTTTGGTGGCTGAATCTACTTTAAGCTCTCTTTCGGAAACGGATGCCATGTCCTGGCTGGCTGAAGCCCTCAAAGAGAGGTTTTTAGAAGATACTGTCCCAATCACAGATGCAGTCTCTGACACCGTTCTCTTACTTTGCCTTCTACTGGACCTTTCTACCAGTGAAGTAGGACTTGCGTCAATGTCCTGAGCAGGAGCTGATCCTGACTGTCTGGTCTGCATTACTTTGCCCGAAGGTGGAAGAGACAGTGAGGATAAGATGGAGTCTCCAGTAGTGGAGGGAACAGATGCTAAGTGAGGGGGGAAAAAACAGCAGTGAGTCAGTTTCACCAAAACATTAACGTTAATCCATCTATTTTTTTGTTTATTTGGATAATTGAGAAATAGTTGTGTCTATACTCACCAGCTGAATCCATGTGTCCCAGACATTTCTCGTGCTGCAGCAGAGTCCTGAGGAGTTGCGGCTGACTTACAGATTGTGCACATTCTTCCAACACAGCTGGGGCAGCACTAAGCCATGACACAGTCTGAAAAACACACACAGAGTCAACAGCTAGGACTAACGGCGGACTCCTAGAGTCCATGACTAAATTAATAAAACAGTACCATAAATTTGGTAAGAATTACCGATGCCATTACTGAGATTACTTGTAAATGCTGATACCAAGCCATAAATGTGTTTTGGGATACACCTACCTTAATTAGCATTAGAAAGAAATATACATTTCACACACAGAGCAAACACATGAAAATGAATAAAAATCCAGGCACACTTGCTACCAATCTGCAGATAAAGGCATTTAACAAATGCATGTAAAAGCATAAAAATAAGCACATTTCAGTAAATATTGTACTCTGGATACAACGTTAATATCTTGAAAACTAAGACTTAGACTAAACTAAAATACTTATGTGATGCTTAGGACTGTCGCGGTAAAAGAATTTCCTGTGCGTTGTTTTAACAGGGTTCAAAACTGCGATTTTACCGCCACAGATTACTTAATTCACCCCGATTCTAGTGCTACACTCCTAATTATCACATAGAACAGGGCTGAACTGTTCCTTTTGAGGCTGCTCCATGACTCTGTGCTGGTGGAAGCAGTCGTACTTCGAAAGCAGAATTATAGGTAGCTAGATGAGCTCTCAATTTTTGGATTTCCCATTTTTACAGCACCCTTTCTAGTACAGAGGCCTATTGCCTCGTCTGAGCTGCCTGGATCTCCTTTTTCATTTGGTTGAGAGCAGAAATGCTCCCAATTGGCGAAGCTGCATTTGGGTTTGTGACTAAGTTTGCTGCCATTGTGTCCGTTCAGATGCCAAAAATTGGGAAAAATTACACTACTAACATTTTAACGATTTTTTTTAAACAAGTATATATAAAATTCATTACACACACACACACACCAAAGTGTAAAACAAGAAAGACCATGCAAGGAAAAGGTAAACATGCATACTATGCCATTCCTTGCAGCTAGCTGGTCATTAGCATGGGATTATCATATTGTAATTATTGCGACAGCCCAGTTATGCTCCAAAAGACTTTTTTTTTTCTGTGCATCAGCAGTCATTGTGAAATCTTTTGCAAATATCAGGAATTTGTGCTTGGGTATTTCTAATAAACATCAAAGGCATCTAATCGTGGAATTTAATTCCACAATTAAGTTCATGATTTTGTTCGGCAGTACAGCATGTGTGACCTAGACACAAAGGACAATGTAATGCAGAAACAGAGACCTGAGCGAGGTCCGGGACTGGAAGCAGCTGGTCCAGTCTGGTCAGGAATTCCCACAGCAGCTTCTCTAATGCTGTGTCATATTCGGGGCCATACTGAGCATCAAATTCCTCCTGTGATTATAATAGGAAATAATTAAATATGAAACTGGATAAAATGAATGTATTAAAATTTTAACGGAACAATACATGAATAAATAAATCTCAAGATATAACGTTAGTTATTTCAGACCTATTAGAGAAGCAGCATGATAAATTCTCACCAGGAAGAATCGTCTTCTAGCTGCTGTGTTCTTAAGAAGTGTGTGCACAAAGTTGTGGAAGTGCTTCACAGCCATCTCAACTTTCTGATCCTTTCTCTTGATGGCGTTAGGACACAGAAAACGATGTGTTATTGGTTATGTCATTGCTTTTTTTTTAATAAAACAGCAGTGAGAATAAATAAATAAATGAACAATATTGAACTGAGATGTCTTCAGTGTTCATTCTTCTTTTATTATATGTATGAACAAACACTACTTATTTTGGGGGTCTCAATGCAACTGAATGGCACTTACTGTCTTGTGCACTCCTTACAGATAAATATATATATATATATATATATATATATATATATATATATATATATATGTATGTATCCTGGAAAAAAAGCTCTTAGTTCACCTATGGCTTGATGAGCTAGTGCAAACAGATATAGATATTTGGAAGCGTGTGGTGTGGACCTTTGTTTATACAGAACGTAAAAAAAATAAATAAAAATTACACAGCATAATATTTCAATGTCAAAGTATTTTGACGTAGGATCTGTTTGAATTTTTACAGTTGGAATCACTGACTCATTTCTAAAATGTATAAAGGGCGGCATGGTGGTGCAGCACTTAGTGTTGCACTCCAGGGACCTGGAGGTTGTGGGTTTGAGCCCTGCTCCAGGTGACTGTCTGTGAGGAGTGTGGTGTGTTCTCTCTGTGTCTGTGTGGGTTTCCTCCAGGTGACTGTCTGTCAGGAGTGTGGTGTGTTCTCCCTGTGTATGAGTGGGTTTCCTCCGGGTGACTGTCTGTGAGGAGTGTGGTGTGTTCTCCCTGTGTCTGCGTGGGTTTCCTCCAGGTGACTGTCTGTGAGGAGTGTGGTGTGTTCTCTTTGTGTCTGTGTGGGTTTCCTCCAGGTGACTGTCTGTGAGGAGTGTGGTGTGTTCTCCCTGTGTATGAGTGGGTTTCCTCCGGGTGACTGTCTGTGAGGAGTGTGGGGTGTTCTCCCTGTGTCTGCGTGGGTTTCCTCCAGGTGACTGTCTGTCAGGAGTGTGGTGTGTTCTCTCTGTGTCTGTGTGGGTTTCCTCCAGGTGACTGTCTGTCAGGAGTGTGGTGTGTTCTCCCTGTGTATGAGTGGGTTTCCTCCGGGTGACTGTCTGTGAGGAGTGTGGTGTGTTCTCCCTGTGTATGAGTGGGTTTCCTCCAGGTGACTGTCTGTGAGGAGTGTGGTGTGTTCTCTCTGTGTCTGTGTGGGTTTCCTCCAGGTGACTGTCAGGAGTGGGTTTCCTCCAGGTGACTGTCTGTGAGGAGAGTGGTGTGTTCTCCCTGTGTCTGCGTGGGTTTCCTCCGGGTGACTGTCTGTGAGGAGTGTGGTGTGTTCTCCCTGTGTCTGTGTGGGTTTCCTCCAGGTGACTGTCTGTGAGGAGTGTGGTGTGTTCTCCCTGTGTCTGTGTGGGTATCCTCCGGGTGACTGTCTGTGAGGAGTGTGGTTTGTTCTCCCTGTGTCTGCGTGGGTTTCCTCCGGGTGCTCCGGTTTCCTCCTACAGTCCAAAAACACACCTTGGTAGGTGCATTGGAGACTCAAGTGTCCGTAGGTGTGAGTGAATGTGTGTTGCCCTGTGAAGGACTGGCGCCCCCTCCAGGGTGTAGTCCCGTCTTGCGCCCAATGATTCCAGGTAGGCTCTGGACCCACCGCGACCCTGAACTGGATAAGCGCTTACAGACAATGAATGAATACATTTTAATAAAATCAAAATTAGATTTTCATTAAAAATTTCCATGGTGACTAAATAAATTGAGCGAGGAGAAACCACATGCAAACGTGTATGTCCCATTTTATTTCTTTTAATTTGATTCAATATGTCAAAAACTATAGTCAGTAAAACTCTTCTTTATAAACACTTTAACCTATCCTAACTCAAAACTGTCTCTGTGGGAGTGAGAGAAAATAGGCCACTCACTTTCCCTTTGGGTGGGATGGGAACACACATTCTCTCTAGCTGAGGTAGAATGAGCTCAGCGTTTGGAGACTGAGACACACGGAGTTGCTCCAGGATCAGCTTTAAAGAAAGAACAAGATTTATGAATGATATATATATATTTTAGTGAAATATTGCTGAAGATTTCTTACAAGTGTTGTGATAGGAACTAGGATTCTCAATGTCCACATGGCAAATGCAGCCATTTGATTAACTTTTCACAACTGTGAACCTAAACATATTTACTGATTTGTTATGATGATGATGATGATGATGATGATACTGGTGAAATTCTGGTATTTACATATATTTCAAGGTTACAGACATATTCATAAGCATTTTATGTAACTGTAATATTAATAATTGAAACAGTGTGAGGTAGTTTTAGAGACATTAAACAGTCCCAGAGTAAAGTGGGAAGGAAAGGGGAGTGGTTACATTATGGTCACAGTCACACTCAAATGATGAAGACACTAGAGACCTATAATTCTCACTTTGTTAGACTAGTGGCAGCAGGCATTTAAAGTTATCAGATAAATAAAGTTATCTTTTCACTTTTGCAAAAAGTATTCAAGCCTGAAAATACACTGTTTTGATGTGCCATATTTAAATTAAAGCAGTCACTAAAGTATCTTCTGTTCTTTTCTTATTTATTGTTTAATTTAATTAATTATTTGTTTCCAGATTTAGTTTACTACATCATTTGAACACAGGAGCTGTCCTGCACATTGTGCACAGATTTCAAGACGACCAATAGAAAAGCTCCAAAATTTCTTGGAATAAAATTGGATATAAAAAAAACTTAGGATAAATTACATTCCATTGATCTCAAAATACAAAACTTACCCGTGCTCGCAGACCCACAGTCAGCTTGGCCAAGTGCCTATAAGTCAGCAGCCCAGGTACAGTGTCTGAGACCGAGGTCACAAACTCCTCCAGCTTTCCAAAATGCATAACATCACGCTGCTTCATCACCTTCCACGCGGCGGCTGAGACGAGTCTCACTGGTGGAGCCAGGAGTCGAAGAGAAGCAGCTGGTAGTGGGTCGCCTGATTGAAAGAAAACATAACACACTTAAAAACGTGCGAGGGTTCAAGGTTTTATGTAAAACCATTTTCTTTCCTAAAGAACGCTTAAAAGAACATTTTACATGATTAAATTGTTCTTTGCATCATCAAGGGGTTCTTCTGATTAATGGAGAAATAAAGGGTTCAATATAGTACATGTCAAAAAAGGCTTCTGTATGGCACCAAAAACAGTTTTATTATAACAAGCGAACCCTTTCAGTGCCTTATACAACCATCTATAGCACATTCTCCATCGGTCTGAAGAACCATAATTTTTAAATGTGAACAGATTTAAGGCAAATCTATTTTAAATATTGTCTATAAAGTACAATGCACTTATACTGTGTTTTCCAAATTAATATATATATATATATAGGGTGGCATGGTGGAGCAGCAGGTAGGTGTCGCAGTCACACAGCTCCAGGGGCCTGGAGGTTGTGGGTTTGATTCCCGCTCCGGGTGACTGTCTGTGAGGAGTGTGGTGTGTTCTCCCTGTGTCTGCGTGGGTTTCCTCCCATAGGTGTGAGTGAATGTGTGAGCGTGTGTGTCGCCCTGTGAAGGACACGCTTCAGGGTGTATTCCTGCCTTGCGTCCAGTGATTCTGGGTAGGCTCAGGACCCACCGCGACCCTGAATGTTATAGGAGGTTACAGACAATGAATGAATAAACATATACAGGATTTGGAGCAACATACTGCCATGCAGACAATGTTTTCAGTCCCAGGTGCTAAACTGCAGTCAGTAAGATTTTCAGTTGAATATGGGGTCTAAATATTTTGAACATCATTACCGTTTTGTTTTTGTTTTACATTTTGCAAAGTGTCCTGATGTTTTCAGAATTGTAAGTGGAAGTAACTTTTCCACAAAGCAGGGATATTTCTCTATTAAACAACCCTAGTCTCAGAACTTAAATTAACTTAAAAAAATTAGCTTTGTGAAATACCACCAGATTTCAAAAATGAGAATTTGTTAAATATGTGTATGATATAAAGGATAGTAACCCGTTATCATTATTCGCACAATAATATTTCTCCAAAATTGACTTACCCTTATTCGTATCTCTTTCCATATTCCTCATTGTTAAAACGTCAGATTGTAAATATTTACAAGATATAAATTGCACAGAAACTGAATGAGCCTTTAACGCTAAAGATAAATCACACAAATAAAAATGAGAAATTAAGACAGTTAAAATAAATAAATAAATAATTTCAGTGGACCACAACCGCAGCGAGTAAACGCTAAACCTGTTTAGTGATAAACGTAAGGCGTTTAAACAAAAACAATCTTAGTAAACTTTACAACAGAACTCTACATTTCTCTTCTCCAATGATCTTCACACAAAAAAACCCCGCCAGATTGCTTGAACTGCTTCCGCTGAATGGACGCGTTCCTGTGTTTACTTCCGCACTTCAAGTGCACACTATGCCATCTTCACTACATTTCTTCCGACTTTCCCACGAACATTTAAAGGCCGTCATGCCTTCTGGGGAGCTCCTACTTACCAGTTATTAGGTCGTTAAAATATTAATTTAAATGGCTTTTGGCCACATATAGAAAACCCAGCTGGGTAAAAGCAAGTTTATCGACTTTTTGCCCCCTAAAGTGGATGCCCTCAAATGTCATTTATGGGACATGGATGGGTTAAATGTAGCCTATGTGGGCACTAGGGGCAGTCTACCTGAAAACACAGAATGTTTACAAATTTAGACCACCTATTTGGGCTTCCCATATGTTTCAGATATAAGCAGACTCTTGCTCATAAATAGCCCAATTCCATCTTGAACTCAGTGAGCTCATGTCCAAACTATGTCTGCCCCTCTAAGGCTGAGGAGTGATGACCAACTGTAAATTGTGGAGTAATGGTGTGCGCCTTAGAAGACATATCTTAGGGTGACCAGACGTCCTCTTTTACCATGACATGTCCTCTTTTTTAGACTTAAAAAAATGTCCGGGTGGAATTTCACAAATGTCCGGGATTTTGTTTTTCTAGAGCTTACATAGAACTTCGAGAAATTTCGTTCACAAACTAGTCCCGCCCTCCCCTACTCCGACTGGTTCGCTTGAGTGAGAAGGGGGCGTGGTGAAGTAGCCTAGAATCTTCTGATTGGACGGTCTGACTGTAGAGCTACCGTTATTGGTCGATAACCTTCTCTGTAAACATTGAATTGGTCAGTCTGCACGTCAATAGTCCTTGTTTACGTCAGGCAAAGCTCACGTGCCTACCCTCATCTCGAGCAGCTATGCCGAAGCGTAAATGTAAGTTCTCGCGAGAGCTCATCCGAGACGTGTCATCTCAGATCTGGTCACCCTAACATATCCAGACTTCAGGTAAAGTGTGATTTTTCAAGAATACAAGCCCAGATGCTTCAGAATAAGACAACACAGTAACACATTAGTTGGTAAATAGTTTATAATTTAGTTTTTTGTATTTGCACACAATGTCAAAAACATCTACCCGTGTTTGTTTGCAGATAAGGTCTGACAAACCTTCTGTATTAAAAATGAACATTATTGTTTTCCAGATTGACGTCAAAATTGTACTAGCGTATACATCGTATTCAAGTTCAGTGTATGTTTATATTCAGTTCACACACACCCTCAGCACATTATCAAATACTGGCCCTTGCCCCATGACATCTCCAGCTGAATAATCCATTTAGGGTCAAAGTCCACAAAAGCAGAACAGATCTTAGGGCAGGCTAACAGCTCATTCTGGTCACAACAGGATTCATTCCCCTCCTGGAACATAAAGAAAGAGACACATCAAGGGGGTAAATCATATATAAAAACAGGCAAACAAATCCTTCCTATAACTGAGATCACCATGGACGCAACATCTTCACTGATTAAGTAAGTTTGATGAGGTCACTCATCTTGAGCTTTAACATGGAAAGTAGCTACACTTTCCTAACTTTTAATATGTTCTGCACTTAGTATCATGCACTCTCCTACAAAGTAATACGGTGTCCTGCTTACTGATCATACTCTGTTTGTTAATGTAAGTCAGCAATGTGCCTGAACTCATTGTGTTTGAAAGTTACAGTAATATGTGAGATTTTGATCCTGATTCCTGGGGAAGGATTAAGACTAGTTTTGGTCATATCAGCTGAACATCAATTTTCAAATGTTCCCTGATTTCTCACGACTCTTGTAGGTCAGTGTCTCGGCGTGTGTGGTCACCTCCTCAGAGGCCTTTCAGAGTGTGTTCATGGAACAGAGAAAACCGTAAGGGAGTGACAGCGTCAACTCTAAAAGAGCTGAAACAGAAGGTTAGTGATCAACAGTTAAACAGTTTATGCATCAACTCATTTTCACTTAGAAATTCAACATAACTTTGAGGGTGAATTGTGATATGAACCTGAAATATTGACATGATTCTATATGTAAATCTGTACCAATTGGAAATCAAAACATATTTATGGTATGGGGCATTGAAAACTAATAGATGTAGATGACTTCTTTTAGTATTGGTTGTCCTGTGTTGTGCCAGGCATAACAAATGTGAGCCAAAGCACAACTTCTAATTTCACTGTGAACAGGTAAAGGTTAGCGCTATAGGCCAAAAAATATGGCCAATTTGAATAGTTGACCCCCAAAGCCAATACCATAATAAATCTGTTTTACTCATTACATTATATGTAATGCACTGTTTAACCAAACAATGTCAGACACCGTAAAAATCAGAGGGGGATTGTGGCTTATGTTTAAGATCATCTTATGCCTACATGTATATCTTCAATGTTATTTTGGATTGCACATGTATGTTTGTATCAGGCAGCCCATGCTTTGCTGATTCCCACCCTGCTGTCTCTGGTGTGTGAGGAAGACGGTACTGAAGTGGACTCAGATGAGTTCCTTATGGCTTTACCAGACAACACAATTCTCATGGCCTTGGAGTCAAGGCAGACCTGGAGACCTCATCCTGTATGTGTGATCATAAATACTGCACATCTGTGGATTAATGAATACTGAGCCATGAATAATGAGACATCTTTAAGAAAAAATGAATATAAGTGCCATAGTTACAATTCTTCAATTAAATTCTGCAATCAAATTATATTTATTTTGTCTGTGTTAGAATTTTGTTTTTATCAGTTATTTCCAACTTATCTTTCAACAAACTTATCTTTAACAGCTGGCCCAAAGAAGTGGCCCGAAACCAGCTGACAGCAAACCCCGCACTGGTCGCGACATTGCTCGAGTGACTTTTGACCTCTACCGTCTAAACCCAATGGATGTGTTTGGTTCTCTGAGTGTGAAGGCCACATTCCATGGTCTGTACTCAATCAGTGCAGACTTCAAATGCCTGGGACCCAAAAAAATGCTCAGGTGAGGGACATTGACTTAAATAGGACAATTCTTCACATTTAGAGGTTGGTTTAGAAATGTCTGTCTGTATATTTTTGAACAGGTTTTGAACATGACTTTAATGTTCAATTATTTAATGTTACTACATTATTGTTACCATTGAAACAACAGGTTCTCATTGACTTGTGTACTATACAGTCATGTGAAAAAGTTAGGACACCCCATGAAAACCTTTGTCTTTTTGAACATAGACCAGGACTTCCTGAACAATGTGCTTTGGACAAAAGCTGAATTATTTGGGCACAGTAACAGAAGAAGACCAGCACATGATTTGTGTATTTGAGCACAAGAACCCCATACTGCTTTTTGCGGATGATGTGGTCTTGTTGGCTTCATCGAGCCGGGACCTCCAGCTCTTGCTGGACCAGTTTGCAGCCAAGTGTGAAGCGGTAGGGATGAGGATCAGCACCTCCAAGTCAGAGTCCATGGTACTCAGTCGGAAAAGCGTGGAGTGCTCTCTCCAGGTTGGAAGTGAGATCCTGCTTCAAGTGGAGGAGCTTAAATACCTCGGGGTCTTGTTCGCGAGTGAGGGAAAGATGGAGCGGGAGATTGACAGGCGGATCGGTGCAGCGTCACCAGTAATGCGGGCTCTGTACCGGTCCGTTGTGGTGAAGAGAGAGCTGAGCAGAAAAGCAAAGCTCTCGATTTACCGTTCAATCTACCTCCCAACCCTCACCTACGGTCACGAGCTTTGGGTAGTGACCGAAAGAACGAGATCGCGGGTACAAGCGGCTGAAATGAGTTTTCTCCACAGGGTGTCTGGACTCTGCCTTAGGGACAGGGTTAGGAGCTCTGACGTCCGGGAGAGACTCGGAGTGGAGACGCTGAAGGAGCCAGTTGAGGTGGTTCAGGCGTCTGGTTCGGATGCCTCCTGGACGCCTTCCTGGTGAGGTGTTCCGGGCATGTCCAACGGGGAGGAGGCCCCGGGGCAGACCAAGAACACGCTGGAGAGACTACATGTCTCGACTGGCCTGGGAACGCCTCGGTATACCCCCAGAGGAGCTGGAGGCGGTGGCTGGGGAGAGGGAGGTCTGGGTTTCTTTGCTCCGACTGCTTACCCCGCGACCCGGACCCGGATAAGCAGTGGATAATGGATGGAAGGATGGATGGAACACCATACCAACTGTGAAGCAGGGAGGTGGAAATGTCATAGCTTGGGGCTGCTTTGCTGCAGTGGGGCCTGACAAGCTCTCCATCATAGAATCTACTATGAATTCTTCACTGTATCAGAGGGTGCTTGAGGAAAATGTGAGACTATCTTTCCCAAAACTGAAGCTGACCATGCAACATGACCATGAGCCGGAACATTCCAGAAAATCCACAAGGAATGGCTCAAAAGTAAGAAATGGAGAGTTCTGGAAGGGCCAAATCAGAGTCCGGATCGTAACCCTACTGAGATGCTGTGGGGTGATCTGTGCATTCAAGAAACCCCTTAAATAATATAACACAGCTGAAAGAATTCTGCATGGAGGAATGGGAAGAACCACCTCCGAGTCGATGTCAGAGATGGTTACAGAAAACATCTAATTGAGTTTAAATATGTTCAAAAAGACAAAGATTATCATGGGGTGTCCTAACTTTTTCACATGACTCTAGCTGTAAATAAACATTTAGACATAGTGCCATCCACAGTAACTGGTCCAACTGGAAATAAAAATATAAAATGTAAGCTTTTAAACTTTTTCTTAATGACCTTACTACAGTTATCTGAGCTAATGGCAATTTAAAACTCACTGCAAATATTTTTTAAAGTTGGCAGCTTTCATATTCATGTGATTATGCCCTGTGATGGACTGGCACCCTGTCAATGTGTTCATGCCTTGTACCTAATTATTCCAGGGAGACTCAGGACACACAGTTTACCTGATCAGGATTAAGAGGTTGCAGTAAATGAATGAATGAATGTTCTAACAAAGTGAAGAACATCTTCTGTGGAGATGCAGATTTATTTTTGAGAACATGATATGGTGTCTGATCCAGAACTAACCAATTTTAAATTCAACTGATGTCATTGATCAATGTAAAGGTTTAGAAGTAGGGAAGGGATAGATGGCGATGTGAAATGGGCAGGTGTCCACAAACTGTGTACAATCAATGGAAAGGTACTAATATATGTTCTCTTCTAATTTCACCCTCACAGAGAGACCCTCAGGATGATCTCCACTATACTCCAAGCAGCTGGTCACATGTTAATCACATCAGCTACTGTGATTAGACGAATCATTCAGGGAGCAGACCTCCTGCAAGTGCAGCACGGTGATCGGGACATTCAGACAGAGTACTGGAACTGACTCGCTTCTGAACATTAAATCCTCTCATGTACTGCATGCATCTTATATTTTCAAATCCTACCATCAGTGTGTCTTATTGTGTATTACACTAAACAGTCCAGTTGATCGTTTTTTTCCCTAGTGGTCACCAGCTTCTCCTTCTAGAGTCTGTTTCTTGCAGATGACACCAACACTATATATTCTGCTCACTGCTAGGGGTGGGGTATATATCAAAATACAAAAGATATCTTCCCAATACACATTATCACAATGTTTTGACACAGACACAATGCAGCAGTAGCGTCTCATTTAAAGTAAAGTAGCATTAAAAAATTTGGACAATATATTCATTCGTTTATCATTCATAAAGTATTCGTTATCCAATGTACTGTACTCCACTAAATTCAGTTCAGCTGGACTAATTGCTCTTCTTCATGAAGTGTGCATTTGGTCTGGGCAACTTTGGTGAAAGACGCAGCAGGTTAGTGTCGCAGTTACACAGCTCCATGGACCTGGAGGTTGTGGGTTCGATTCCCGCTCCGGGTGACTGTCTCTGAGGAGTGTGGTGTGTTCTCTCTGTGTCTGCGTGGGTTTCCTCCGGGTGACTGTCTGTAAGGAGTGTGGTGTGTTCTCTCTGTGTCCGCGTGGGTTTCCTCCGGGTGACTGTCTGTGAGGAGTGTGGTGTGTTCTCCCTGTGTCCGCGTGGGTTTCCTCCGGGTGACTGTCTGTGAGGAGTGTGGTGTGTTCTCCCAGTGTCCGCGTGGGTTTCCTCCGGGTGACTGTCTGTGAGGAGTGTGGTGTGTTCTCCCAGTGTCCGCGTGGGTTTCCTCCGGGTGACTGTCTGTGAGGAGTGTGGTGTGTTCTCCCTGTGTCCGCGTGGGTTTCCTCCGGGTGACTGTCTGTGAGGAGTGTGGTGTGTTCTCCCTGTGTCCGCGTGGGTTTCCTCCGGGTGACTGTCTGTGAGGAGTGTGGTGTGTTCTCCCTGTGTCTGCGTGGGTTTCCTCCAGGTGACTGTCTGTGAGGAGTGTGGGCTTCCTCTGGGTGACTGTCTGTGAGGAGTGTGGTGTGTTCTCCCTGTGTCTGTGTGGGTTTCCTCCAACGGTCCAAAAAACACACGTTGGTAGGTGGATTGGCGACTCAATAGTGTCCGTAGATCAGAATCAGAATCTCTTTATTTCGCCAGGTATGTTAAATATACTAGGAATTTGTCTTGGTGACAGCAACACATGTATGACATGTAACACAGACTGTTAACAAACATAACTCTAAAAGAGGTACAATAAACAATAAATAGACTAAAGAATACAGTTAAGTACTAGAAAAAAAAGAGCGTTAAGACATAAATTAGACAACATAAAATATAAAATCTATACTGTACAGATATGAGTATGAATATAAATGTTTCCAAATATTCCTAAAGTAGGTTATATTATATATTGTTGTAGAAGTTACAGAAATAGAACTTCTGTACAGCTGTGCAAAATAGCATAGTGCAAGTGAGTAAAGTGTCCTGTTCAGTGCAGTTAAGTCCAGTCGGTTTAGTTCAGTGGTTTGGAGATGTGAGTGTGTGTGTCTGTGTTGCCCTGTGAAGGACTGGCGCCCCCTCCAGGGTGTAGTCCTGCCTTGCGCCCAATGATTCCAGGTAGGCTCTGGACCCACCGCGACCCTGAACTGGATAAGGGTTACAGATAATGAATGAATGAATGAACTTTGGTGAAAATGTCCATTGACAAGAATTTCCACTTATGGCAGACACAATCAATCAGCCAAGATATGTTCAGAGTCCGAATTGTTTCTTCAATAATTTAAAACAAAAGCTGCAAACTAACACTGTTAACAAACACTGAAAGTCAAGTCACTCAAATCATATATAAAATGTATTCAGACTTTTCTTGCAACATGGCATCAGCTGCATCTGGGACAAGTGGAAAAAATAATGTAATTTTTTTTTTTGTTTTAGCCAAACTTTTACATTATGCATATTCATGATATGCTCATAGGCACATGTTTTGTTCATGATATACTTTGAAAATTACAATAAAATCATGTTTTCATATTGGCCAGCCAGTTAAGGACCACACAAATTTGTGGCATGTCCATTTATGGTTGAAACTAAATTCTTCACAATGGGAGTACTGCAGGATCAGGGTTGGTGAGCACTGGTCTTAGGCAAAGTTGACTTACAACACAGCACCAAGCTTGTCTCCCATGTGGCAGTTTAAATATATACCAAACAAATACTAATAATCACCATTTGATCTGCTTTCATGTAAACAGACGCAAACACACAGCAATGAAGGAAGACAATGTTTTAAGACCAGTTTATTGAGTTAAAATGCCATTGTAACCAAGGGGAAACATTTTCTAGAAATAGGTACAAAAATCTTCACAAGTGAAAAAGGAATTCTCTAGTCAACTCCATGATATCAATCAAATGCATAGAATATAAAAATGTGTCATTCAAGCTTTACTGTTTGATAATGATTGGTTTTATGGTCTAAACAAACAAACAAACAAAAAAATATCTTGACTCAATTGAAATGAGCAATATTTAAATCGTAAGCACGTGATGTAATACAGTCTGACCTTTGAACATTAAATAATTATGTTAAAAAATTTTTTTAAATAAATATTTTTGTCCACTGATTAGCTTTTCTATTAAAAGCAATTCTCTGAAAAATCTAAAACACAATTTCAGTTTTTATTGGAGGGAAACAAACAAAACAAACAAAAAAAACCCCACAATGTACATGAAAAACACATGAACCAAATTATTAATAACTCGCTGAATGACTCCACGGTAAGTGAAAGCTTACAGAAGGCAGACACTGAAATGCTACACAAAACACATCTGACAGTAGTTTCACCCAGTACCTGTAGTCTGCAAATTACTTCTTTCTTTGCTTATTTAGTGTTATCATAAATAATTTCAATATAGGCAAAAAGTTGCTCGGATTGGAAAACTAAATAAATACATTTTGTATTAACATTTCTAACGAGGCACTGTAATATGTCAATGCATCAGTGGTGATAAAAATTGGACATGATACATGAGACTGGAAAAATCTTACAAAAAAAACAAAAAAACAATTGTAATGATATACAGTACTTTGCAACCATGTAGAGTCCAGACTCTACTTTTCCTCTATTCTAAATGCTCTCTAACATAACATTTAACGCCATAATTTCTCCAGTCAAAGTTCACCCCCTGGCAGAACTGAAGAGCTTTCCTCGTATGTGCTGTTCCATGTCATAACTTCACGCACTCCTGTCCCGTTACTGGATTTACGATCTTCAAATCTATGGTCTGTGACCATTTTCTTGTTTTTGGGTGGCCTACCACCTTTCTTCTGCTGCTTTGTGATGCCTGCAATGATTCTCTCCCTATCTTCTGGGGACATCCAGCGCATGTTGTTGTGTTTGACGTGATAACGCGTATCTCCAAACCACTGGACAATCTCTGTCCGGGTCAGACCCGTCTTCCTCTGCAACGTGGTGTAGTCTTCACTGGTGGGCCACTGGCAATGCAGAAAGCTCTGCCTGAGCACATCCAGTTGCTGCTGTGTCTTCTTCCGGAGGTTGGTCTCAGGGCCGAGGCTAAGAACTCGGCCTTGGATAAAGGACGGAGAGGGAGAAGAAGAGGAAGTAGAAGGGGATGGAGCTATGGCAATCTCTTTACGTTCCCTTTTAAGAGCAGTATGAACACCCCCAATTTCTAAGTCTACCCCTCCTCCCTCTTTTCTTGTTTCTGAACTACTAACTCCCTCCATCAGAGAGTCCTGCTCATCGTCCATGTCCACATCCAGCTCGATCTCAAACCCCTCCGATCCGACTGCCTCGCCGCCTTCATACAAGCCACCAACATCGTCATCCAGTCTTTTCCGATGTCTGCTGGACCCTCTCTGCGAACGTTTACCGTCCTCCGTCAGCCAGGACCGACCGCTCCTGCGAAGCTGATAACGGCTGTCGGCAAACCATTTCCGAATCTCATGGCGCCCGAGTCCGGTGACACGCTGAAGACGCTGAACCTCAGCCTCGGATGGCCAGTTTCTATGGACAAAACTGCGACGAAGCACCATCAGCTGAGCTTTGGACTTCTTGCGCAGCTGTCCTGCAGGGGCACGGGAGGACGCTGGTTTTGGCGGTGCGATTGGGATTGCTGAGGACTGGTACTGTGTTAAGCTACTGTGGTTTATACTGTTGAGTGTTGGAACATAACTGTAAGCACTGGGACTTTGGGTCTCTGGTTCGATGGGAGGTATGTGTTTAAGCTCCATGTTGGGCTGAGAATGAACTTTAAGCAGGGATGAATGTTCGAAAGTAGATTGAGCTTGTACTGTGTTTGGAACAAACTGTTCTAAACCGTTGGTGTACTGAGGTACGGCAGCACTGCCGTTGTAGTCAATGGAACCATGCTGAGATAAACTGCTACCATGGCTGGGTGTGTGATGCATCTGTCCTGCATAGGCATCAACTTCAGATGCGTGTTTAAAGCCTTGCGCTAGCCCTTCAGCCTCCTTCTCATGAGCTAAATCATCTGATAACACATCTTCTTTTTCTTCTTCATATTCTTCCCCAAGATGCATTTTGTGCAAGTGGTGCAGTTTGCGCCTCGTTTCCCGGATATCATCGTCACCCCAGCTGATTCCATAGCGAACACGTTGCATCATAAACCACACTTTGACCCGTTCAGTAGACAGGGAACAGCGGCGTGCCAAAGCATTAGCTTCCTGCTCAGTGGGATACGGAAAGGCATTAAAAGCCTCCACCAGCTCAGAAACCGTATCCAGCTCATGTGTCTGCTCCGAGCGCACCCACACAAGCTTCAGCCCTTCGGACACCAATGGCAGACATACTAAGTGCGTCCTGTTGAGGCTGGATGTGCCTGAAGATGCAGTGTGCTCACTTTGGTTTTCTTTGCTAGACCCTGAAGAGCGTAAGGCCTTCCTCTGAGGCAAAACAGAGGCAGGAAGTGGACTTTGGCTGGCCTTACTGGTAGATGCATTTTTCTTAGTCTCCATCTCTGGTACTTGGTTCTGCACAATGCATGCACTTCTGCTGCATTCTTCGGAGTCCTTGGGTAAGGAAGACGAGGACCCTTCAGAAACCTCAGGCTGTGGAGAGCAGTGGAAATATCAGATGTGGATGTTTGTCAGGCTATGAACTGATTATGCAGTGTAAAACATATCCAAAAATAACACACACATATTTATATAAATCATCAAAACATCAAAAACAAAGCTGAAGCAAGCAGCTTGATCTTGTTACAGTCAAGAGTTAAGGACAAAACGTGTGCCTGTTTCAACTCTAATCTTCTTACCAGTGCAGTTAATCTCAATTATGTTCAAAGGTGGCTAGCTTACTGACCGCTGGCACTTATAGATGGGCATTTCATCATCAATCTTTCATGACACCAATTAATTAATTAATTACCTGAAAAAAACACCCACCAAGTGCAAGAACGTACGTGTTGTTTAATGCTAAAAGTTTAAGTTCAATAAACTCTAATAGCATAATGAATGCTGTGAAATCCACAATATAAATATTTTACAAGAAAAAGATCTGTTGTGGATTCCTTTTAAACAGTGTAGCAGTAGTACAGTAGAGTACAAGGACAATGTGCTATAGGTAGAGGTGATGCGTACAGGTTAATAGGAAAACTAGTCTGAATAATTGAGTAAAAATGGTAATGAAAACATCAGGTTAAAGGCAGAGTTGTGTAGGTTATGGCAGTTCCACTTTTTAGAGAACCAGTAGAAAATAAGCCACAGTTGTGTAAATTGAACTGAAACACACACACACATACTAATATATATATATAAATAATCAGAGAGCAGTATAGCGCTGAAAAGCTTACACTGATTCACAGGCAAACATCACAGCACAGAACAAACACGGTTCTTACTTTTTCCCCAGGAGGGCTCTTTTTTCTGTCGGGGCTTTGCTCGCCGTCAACTAAAGGCGGCAGGGCATCTTCCACCTCTTTCCCCCCACTTTTCTCGCCCGTTCTTGAGGTGGGGGTAGAGAGGGACGTGACGGGGTGGACGGAGCGGAGATGTTGGCTGAGCGAACCAACGTCTGCTGCTTTATAGCCACAGATACGACAGTCGTAGCCGTCGGTGGTGGATGAACTCTTTCTCCCGGATTCACCTCCTCCTACTTCGGCAGAGCGTGGTGGCTCACTTCGCTCCATTGCTTCCTACAGCGAAAAAAACAAAAAAAAGTTCAACGCACAGTTACTAAACAACTCGAACACACCCGCCCCGATTACAGCAACCTTAAAGTAACGCAGAGGTAACGGTAGCGCGGCTAAGCTTTGCTAACACAAACTCGCCATGATACATGAAGCTTAAGTCCACTCTTACTGAAATTGTCTATTCCACCTTAAACGAGCACCAGAATGTAGATAGCAGCTTTTAAGGTGGAACGAAGAATTCCAGTAAGAGTCAAGCTCAGTTCCATTTGTGATACGGTTGCTATGGTAGCAAACGAACGTTCCCATTAGCTAGCTATGGAACCCCGCTGCCGTTACCGGTGACGCCGACTGCGCTAGTTGTAACACATGTAAAACTCGCCCAATATTCCCATCTTTCTCGAGAGCGCTAGCTATCGAGCCGCTAGTCGGAACAAAGGCTTTCCCCCTCTAGCTTAGCCACATACAGCCGTCCCCAGTCACCTATGTACAGCTATACAGAACTAAGAGCGGGTCTACCGCGTAAAGGTGGCCGTGCCGGAGGCCGTATCGTTGACCGGTGAGATAAGAGCGGTACACTCGCCTCGGATAGCTGTTGTCAATCTGTCACAGTTTGGTTTGTCGCATCTTCGACCTGTGAAAACAGACATGGTTAGCGTTTTAGACCTCCAAAATAAAAGCCCCAAACAGAGACCCATGATTTTTGTATGAACGTGACCACACAGAGCACAAGCTAAACAGGACAACCTGGATATTTTATAATATAAGCGTAATAAAAGATACACTCTAAATATCACACACACATTAAAGTTACACTCTACATAGCACATATATGTATTAGAAATACTCTACACACCACAATTTATTAACTACATATAACTTTATATATACATTAAGCTGCTCTTTACACGTATACACCATTAGGGATTCGCTGGTTTCCTTTGTAGTACTCTCAACTGCTTATAGTTAAGTTAGGGTGACCAGATCTGAGATGGTGAAAAAGAGGACACGGGGGAGGTGGGGGAGGTGGGGGGGGGGGCGACTACTGACGTGCAGACTGACCAATTAAATGTTTACAGAGAAGGTTATTGACCAATAACGGTAGCTCTACAGTCAGACCGTCCAATCAGAAGATTTTAGGCTACTTCATCACACCCCCTTCTCACTCAAGCGAACCAATCGGAGTAGGGAGGGCGGGACTAGTTTGTGAACGAAACGCTTCTCGAAATTCTATGTAAGCGCTAGAAAAACAACATAGCGGACATTTTTTAAGTCTAAAAAAGAGGACATGTCTGGGTAAAAGAGGACGTCTGGTCACCCTATATTTTCTGTATGTATAACACACCAAAACAAAAGACAAAATTATTTTTAGGACCATACATTTATTAGAGGGATAATAATAGAATATTAGAGGGTTCACCCACTAAACCTCTAAAATGCAATCACTACTACGGTCTCCCACGATCTGCTGGTCACAGATGTCCATACGCTTGAGATACATATGTACACATGTAATTACATTCAGATGTGGATACACTGAAGATATGTCTTTATAACATGTCTATGGACATAGTCTTATGTCTTAATAATAATATTGCAATATGTAATTTATTATTATTTACATAAAACATGCATGTCTCAAAAACTCATTACAAGAAATGTTTATTTTTATTCTGCAGTGTGTAAATATGTTAATTACAAAAGAAAACATCCATTTTAGAACTAAAGCTAGAGTAATCACAGTTTTTTTTTCTTCTATTATTATTAATATTTGTACAAGTAATAGTATTAAAATTTTGGTCCACTCTTCTAAGATTTCATTCAGAGAAATAAAATTGTACTTCACATCTCCTACATAGGCACGGTGGTGCAGCAGGTACTGTCGCAGTCACACAGCTCCAGGGACCTGGTTGTGGGTTCGAGTCCCGCTCCGGGTGACTGTCTGTGAGGAGTGTGGTGTGTTCTCCTCATTCTCTCATTCATTCATTGTCTGTAAGCGTTTATCCAGTTCAGGGTCGCGGTGCGTTCAGAGCTTACCCGGAATCACCAGACGCAAGGCAGGAACACACCCTGGAGGGGTCGCCCACAGGGCAACACACACTCACACATTCACTCACACAGTCACACATTCCACCTACCAATGTGTGTTTTTGGAGCACGGGAGGAAACCAGAGCACCCGGAGGAAACCCACGCAGACACAGAGAGAACACACCACACTCCTCACAGACAGTCACCCGGAGGAAACCCACGCAGACACAGAGAGAACACACCACACTCCTCACAGACAGTCACCCGGAGGAAACCCACGCAGACACAGGGAGAACACACCACACTCCTCACAGACAGTCACCCGGAGGAAACCCACGCAGACACAGGGGGAACACACCACACTCCTCACAGACAGTCACCCGGAGGAAACCCACGCAGACACAGAGAGAACACACCACACTCCTCACGGACAGTCACCCAGAGGAAACCCACGCAGACACAGAGAGAACACACCACACTCCTCACAGACAGTCACCCGGAGGAAACCCACGCAGACACAGGGAGAACACACCACACTCCTCACAGACAGTCACCCGGAGGAAACCCACGCAGACACAGGGGGAACACACCACACTCCTCACAGACAGTCACCCGGAGGAAACCCACGCAGACACAGAGAGAACACACCACACTCCTCACGGACAGTCACCCGGAGGAAACCCACGCAGACACAGGGGGAACACACCACACTCCTCACAGACAGTCACCCGGAGGAAACCCACGCAGACACAGGGAGAACACACCACACTCCTCACAGACAGTCACCTGGAGGAAACCCACGCAGACACAGAGAGAACACACCACACTCCTCACGGACAGTCACCCAGAGGAAACCCACGCAGACACAGGGAGAACACACCACACTCCTCACAGACAGTCACCCGGAGGAAACCCACGCAGACACAGAGAGAACACACCACACTCCTCACAGACAGTCACCCGGAGGAAACCCACGCAGACACAGGGAGAACACACCACACTCCTCACAGACAGTCACCCGGAGGAAACCCACGCAGACACAGGGGGAACACACCACACTCCTCACAGACAGTCACCCGGAGGAAACCCACGCAGACACAGAGAGAACACACCACACTCCTCACGGACAGTCATCCAGAGGAAACCCACGCAGACACAGAGAGAACACACCACACTCCTCACAGACAGTCACCCGGAGGAAACCCACGCAGACACAGGGAGAACACACCACACTCCTCACAGACAGTCACCTGGAGGAAACCCACGCAGACACAGGGGGAACACACCACACTCCTCACAGACAGTCACCCGGAGGAAACCCACGCAGACACAGAGAGAACACACCACACTCCTCACAGACAGTCACCCGGAGGAAACCCACGCAGACACAGGGGGAACACACCACACTCCTCACAGACAGTCACCCAGAGGAAACCCACGCAGACACAGAGAGAACACACCACACTCCTCACAGACAGTCACCCGGAGGAAACCCACGCAGACACAGAGAGAACACACCACACTCCTCACGGACAGTCACCCGGAGGAAACCCACGCAGACACAGAGAGAACACACCACACTCCTCACAGACAGTCACCCAGAGGAAACCCACGCAGACACAGAGAGAACACACCACACTCCTCACGGACAGTCACCCGGAGCGGGACTCAAACCCTCAACCTCTAGGTCCCTGGAGCTGTGTGACTATGACACCCACCGTGCCGCCCCAGTCCTGAACCTTTGTAACATATTAGATGACAGAATGCATTACTACAAACTAATACAACAATCAATATATCAAAGCAAAATGTGAAAACTGTAAGCAATTTGTCTGTGACAGCTTTTAATATTGAAAAACATTTTTGCTCAAGTCATACATGTTTTACTCAAATCTCAGCAGAAATAATTAGCTATTTAGCAGAATGAGCAGAGATAGGATTTGACATCCAAAAGCACCCTAACAACTTAAACCCACCAAAGCCCAAGGTAAGCTGATGCTGTGATATTGCTCAATTAATCTTAATAGTAAATGAATAGTCTGCTGTAATAAATGGAGTGGGACATGTACCTACATATATATCTAGAAGTCCTAGTGCTTGTATACTTCATTTCAGCACTCAGTTCATTGGTTGGGATACTGTGGAATAATACATTATCCAGTTCTACATATGGGTGAGATGATCAGTGGAGCTGAGTTTTTACCGTTGTCATTATTACAGGGACTGAAGTATGGATAGAGTTTCTCAGTGAAAGACTGACCTGTGAAAGAGTAGATAAGAGACCTGTCCTCCACATCATAAAAGGAGACCAAACCCTGTTCATAATCCACAAACACCCCCACCCTCTGGAGCTTCTCTCTCACAGGGAATGGAACCTGGGTACCAGCACTAACCTCATACACCTTCTCATTCCTCAGAACCACTGTCCAGAAACCATTTATAGGACTCAGTGCAAGCTGACCCTTCTTCTTAACAGACTCCCTGGCCACTCCTAAATCCCACTTAGTCTTTCCCCTGACCTGCACCTCGTAGTAGAATCTCCCTGAGGAGAATCCCTCCTTTCCCAGGACACAAAGACATGACTCAAATCTCTTTGGGTTTTCGGGAAGATTCTGTCTTGTGTTTCCATGTGTCACTTGTTTTCCATCGGCAGACAGAATGAGAAAGTTATGAGCTGTATCTGGATCCAGAGACACATCCACTGAAACACACACAGTAAGGTATATCAATACACATATAATAAATACATTCATTCATTCCTTGGCTGTAACCGTTTATCCAGTTCAGGATTGTGGTGAGTCAGGAGTCCACCCAGAATACCTGGGCACAGGGCATGAACACACCTTAGATGGGGTTCCAGTCTATCGCAGGACACTCAAACATTCACACACACACTCACACCAGTGAAAACTTTTGCATGGCCAAGCCACCTACAAACGTGTGTTGGGCTGTAAGAGGATCGATAGATGCAGTGGCAAAAGCAGCAGTGCAAATAACAAAAGCAGGATTTGTAACTAATTTGGCCACATCCCTGTTTGTGCGGGCCGGAAACAAAGGGCAGCTGTGAAGGAGTGAAACAGGTGAAAGGTCTAGTCAGTGGTTGTGGATAAGGAGAACACAGATTAGTTGGGGAAATGCACTGTAGAAGTGCTGTTGTGGTGGTCAGTGATGTAGCATGTAAAGATCATATAGAACTGGTGGCACTGAGCATGCATTAACGGTGCCAGTGGGGCTTGGTATAGCCTTTGCAATGAGGGAGGCCAGTGTGTATTTACAGTTGTTGATGGTAAAGGATGAGGTAGGACTGTAAAGTTGGCTTGGAGGAGGCGGTGGGGGAGGGTGGGGCTTAATGAGTAACTGTAGTTGTTGAGGACAGCCGGTTGCTGATCAGATCATAAACAGCCACAGCAACCTTAGTGCTGAGGTGTAGGATTCAACAGGAATTTTGGTGGCTGCAGGTAGGAAGAGAGTGTGATGGGCCCTATGTGAAGATCTAATGGATTGGCACAGGATATTTTACATCTTATCTTGTGTATGATTATAATGGCAAGAACTGGTTTAAACATTATATTTAAAACATATACTTTTTAACATTTAAAATAAGTGAGAAAAACAGAAATGATGTACCTGTATACTGCTGAATCGTCTTCAGTTCAGTGGAGACTATATGCAAAAGAAGGTAATGTTAATAAAAAATATTGTAATCTTGGAGCATTATTATAAACAAAAGATTAAATAAACTTTACCATTGCCATATGAACAATATCACTTGTAGTTGTAGTAGTTGTGCCCATGGTGCTTGTAATATTGAACTTATTTATATATTAATCAATTACATATTACCTAAAATCCTTTGGGTAAAGACTTGAAAAATAAAAACTCTGTAAAAACGCTGTGGCTGTGCAAAATGTAAATAAAAACAAACACAATGCCAATTCATTTTAACCCTATATTTACATGAAAATAGTACACAAACCATATGTTAAATATTGAAAATGAGAAATAATATTGTTTTTCAAAATACATATGGCCATCTTGAATTTTTTACCATCAACACATTTCAAAAAAGTTGTTGTGTAATGATACGAAAAAAAAGGCACTTCAGAGACGCTGTCTTTCAGGAGATTGGGGAAGTTCACCACTGTGTGAAAGAGTGTGTAGGCAAACAGTGAAACAATTCAAGAACAATGTTGTAAGGTAGTAAATAACTCTTGTATTTTTGATATCAACAGTACATAATACCAATAAAAAAGGGAAACTAGAGAAATCTGTAGATGCAAAAGACAAGGCCCAAAACCAACACTGGCTGGCTGTGAACTTTGGGCCCTGACGTAACACCCCATTCAAAACAGGTACAGTTCTGTAGTGGAAGGCACTGTATGGGCTCAGAACACTTCCCAAAACCACCATCACCGAACTATTATGCAGCATCTTGCAGGCTAAAGAGAAGAGGAACCATTCTCTTTGTTCTAAGCGCACAGTCCAAAAGCCAGCATCTGTGATGGTCCTGGGGTGCATACGTTAAATTGACATGGGTGACTTGCACATCTGGGAAGGCCTTGCTTATTTCAATGGGACAATATCAATCCACATTCTGCATGGATTACAACAACAAGGCTCCAGTAAAATAGTCCGCATGCTAAACTGGTCCAAGCCTGTCACCCATTGAATCATCTTTAAATGAAAAACTCAGTAACAGAGACCCTGTTTTTACTGTTGAGCAGCTGAAAGTCTATATAAAGCATGAATGGGAATACATTTTAAGTTAAAAACTACTGTGACTGGCCTACTCTGTTTCCAAATGCTTCCAAAGAAGAAGTGATACACCGTGGTCAAAACACCCAGATTAAAAAGAACTATAAACATTCCCAGTTTCAATATTTAATTTGTTGTTTTAGTATCATTTACTCTTAAATATAAGGTTTTAATGATTTGAATATATACACTTTTTTTTTTTAAATTTACAATTTGCACAGAATCTCTGGGTTATATTCATATTTATATTAATAAAATAGGGTTTTATTATCACCCAAAGGGATAATAATAAAATAACGTACTTTGACACATTTTCAAACCCATGGACTTTGCTTTACACACATAAACAGAACAAAAACATGAATGGTTCTCACCAGATTCTCTCATCTTCTCATTAACAGTTTTAATGATTTCCTCACTCAGACTCTTCTGGAGCTGAGAGAGAGTTTTCCTCACAATGTCTCCACTCTGATCAGGATCAATACTGAGGTCATTCCAGTTCTTTGTGTGTGGATGTCTGCACAATGATGGGTACATCTACAGTCCAGCAGGAGAGAGAAGAAACCCTCAGCACGGCTAGCTCTGTTGTGTGATGTACTTTATTAGTAGATGGAGGACACTGACCTGTAGGAGGTGGAGGTGGTCCTCGGTGTGGGAGAGCTTCTCCAGCTCAGCGTCTCTCCTCTTCAGCTCAGCGATTTCCTGCTCCAGCTCTTTAATGAGACCTTCAGCCTGTCTCTCTGCTGCTTTCTGCTCCTCCTCCATCACCTCAAGAAGCTCAGCCTGACTTCTCTCAATGAAGCGCAACAGAGCAGTGAAGACTTCCATACAACTGGCAATCCCTTTTTCTGAATTTGTCTAACAAAGAATGAACATTATACTTAAAATAGCATTCGTTTTTTGATAATTTATTAAATAAAATGAGAAAATGTTGTTAATAAATATTATTAAACCATGTACTATTCTCAAACTTGTTGAATGTTGGATTTCATTTATCTTCTTCTGTCTGTCTTGGATCATCTGCTGCACTTCTGTCTGTGTCTTTCCCAGCTGTGTCTGTGGGCATAGAGGTAATTATTAGTTTATTTGAAGATTTCTCTATGACACACTTTCATTTCTGTATTTTAAATGAATTGTATTTGTCAAATTCCATCCATCTATCCATTATCTGTAACCGCTTATCCATTTCAGGGGCGCGGTGGGTCCAGAGCCTACCTGCAATCATTGGGCGCAAGGCAGGAATACCCCAGTCCTTCACAGGGCAACACACACACGTTCACTCACACACACGGACACTTTTGAGTCGCCAATCCACCTACCAACGTGATTTTTTGGACTGTGGGAGGAAACCGGAACACCCGGAGGAAACCCATGCAGACATGGGGAGAACACACCACACTCCTCACAGACAGTGACCTGGAGGAAACCCACGCGGACACAGGGAGAACACACCACACTCCTCACAGACAGTCACCCGGAGGAAACCCACACAGACACAGAGAGAACACACCACACTCATCACAGACAGTCACCCGGAGGAAACCCACGCAGACACAGAGAAAACACACCACACTCCTCACAGACAGTCGCCTGGAGGAAACCCACAGGGACACAGGGAGAACACACCAACTCTCCTCACAGACAGTCACCCGGGGGAAACCCACGCAGACACAGAGAGAACACACCAACTCTCCTCACAGACAGTCACCCGGGGGAAACCCACGCAGACACAGAGAGAACACACCACACCCCTCTCAGACAGTCACCCGGAGGAAACCCATGCAGACACAGGGAGAACACACCACACTCCTCACAGACAGTCACCCGGAGGAAACCCACGCAGACACAGAGAGAACACACCACACTCCTCACAGACAGTCACCCGGAGGAAACCCACGCAGACACAGAGAAAACACACCACACTCCTCACAGACAGTCGCCTGGAGGAAACCCACAGGGACACAGGGAGAACACACCAACTCTTCTCACAGACAGTCACCCGGAGGAAACCCACACAGACACAGGAAGAACACACCACACTCCTCACAGACAGCGCAGACACAGGGAGAACACACCACACCCCTCTCAGACAGTCACCCGGAGGAAACCCACACAGACACAGGAAGAACACACCACACTCCTCACAGACAGCGCAGACACAGGGAGAACACACCACACCCCTCTCAGACAGTCACCCGGAGGAAACCCACACAGACACAGGAAGAACACACCAACTCTCCTCACAGACAGTCACCCGGGGGAAACCCACGCAGACACAGGGAGAACACACCAACTCTCCTCACAGACAGTCACCCGGGGGAAACCCACGCAGACACAGAGAGAACACACCACACCCCTCTCAGACAGTCACCCGGAGGAAACCCACACAGACACAGGAAGAACACACCAACTCTCCTCACAGACAGTCACCCGGGGGAAACCCACGCAGACACAGGGAGAACACACCAACTCTCCTCACAGACAGTCACCCGGGGGAAACCCACGCAGACACAGAGAGAACACACCACACCCCTCTCAGACAGTCACCCGGAGGAAACCCACACAGACACAGGAAGAACACACCAACTCTCCTCACAGACAGTCACCCGGGGGAAACCCACGCAGACACAGAGAGAACACACCAACTCTCCTCACAGACAGTCACCCGGGGGAAACCCACACAGACACAGGGAGAACACACCACACCCCTCTCAGACAGTCACCCGGAGGAAACCCACACAGACACAGGAAGAACACACCACACTCCTCACAGACAGCGCAGACACAGGGAGAACACACCACACCCCTTTCAGACAGTCACCCGGAGGAAACCCACACAGACACAGGAAGAACACACCGCACTCCTCACAGACAGTGCAGACACAGAGAGAGCACACCACACTCCTCACAGACAGTCACCTGGAGCGGGAATCAAACCCACGACCTCCAGGTCCCTGGAGCTGTGTGACTGTGACACTACCTGCTGCACCACCGTGCCGCCCATTATTTATAAAATCATTTTTTATTAAAAATCCAGGTTCTTTGCATATTATATGTTAATCTGTTTGACTCTCACCTTTCTCTCTATACTCTCCTTCTCTATAGGAACAGTGTTGTGAGCCTTGTGATCAATCATTACGCAGAACTGACACACATTCGTCTGGTCGTCTCTACAAAACAGCTCCAGAGGTCTCTCATGCTTTTGGCATATATAATCCTGCAGGTTCTCCACTGGTTCAATTAGCCTGTGTTTCATAAATTTTGGAACACTATTATGAGGTTCTAAATGCTTTTTACAGAATGTCGCACCACAATCCAGACAGGATTTCAAGGCTTTCAGCTTCACTCCTGTGCAGGCGTCACAAAGAACCTCAGGTTTATCAAGGTCACTTTTCTTCTTGAAGTGGTCCACAACTTCTCTCAGTGTTGTATTGATCTTCAGTTCAGGTTTCTTGGTGAATTTCTCTTTACAGAGTGGACACTGGCACTGAATAGTGTTGCCCCAGCATTCTTTAAGGCATTTCATGCAGAAGTTGTGTCCACATGGAGTGGTGACTGGATCAATGAACACATCCAGACAGATAGAACACAGGAACTGATCTTCAGACAGGAGACCGCTGGAGTCACAAGAAACTATGTACAAGTGGGCAAAACAAAATATTCATTCAATCTATGCATTCATGTGTGTGTGGTGTGTGTGTGTATGTGTACACTTGTGTGTATGTCTGTCCAAAGAATGTATAAAATTTTAATGAAGTGATTGTCATTTACCCAATATGTAAAATATGTAAAGGTATAGTACATGTACGTTATTGGTTAAGGTACAACAGTGGTTTTAAAGTCCCGTTTTCCCTAAATTTAAATTACATTCTCTTCTCCAGAAGGACAGGTGAATATTTGTAATCATTCATTATACAACAGTGTAAAATAAATGAACATTATATAAGTCATGGAGATGAAATGGGGCTTATGAATCAACACAGTTTTAAATTCTACAGTTATAATAGAGTAAGGTACAATTATGTTCACATTTAAAGGTACCACCACAGTGACGGTTTTTTAAAAGTTTGTAATAGTTTAATTAGCTTTCACATTTCTGATACCAGTATCATTCATTCATTCATTATCTGTAACCTTGGGTCCAGAGCCTACCTTGAATCACTGGGTGCAAGGAAGGAACACACCCTGGAGGGGGCGCTAGTACTTCACAGGTGATACCAGTATCACCTGTTAAAAAGTTTACTGCTTGTACTACAAAAGGCTCCAAAAAGACTATATTTACACAACACAACTAATAGTTGTTTCATTTGATTTTTAAGGTCTCTAAAAACCTGTTAAATCTGCTCTGCAAGGTTCTGTGGATAAAATTTTACTACAAATTGAAATTTGTGCCATGCTAAGCTAAATAATTTTAGTTAACTAAATTTGGAACCATTCAGTGCGTTTCCACCGACATAATCTGGTTCCCAAATTTGTTCCCAGCTGGAACCAAAGAACAGTAGGTCCTTCAGCGTGAACTGTGTCTAAATAATAGGAAATAAGACAGGAACACGCTCCGTTTGTGTGTGTTTCTGGGGCTGCGTTTGCCAGAGGTCAGCATTGGTTAGTTCACACGGCTTGGGACTCAGCAACATTTACACACATATTATATCTCACAGAGAGAGGAGGACTGCTGAATTCACCTTATTTCATGTGAGTGTGTTTAATTGCCTAAAATATTGTAAAGGGAAATGGTGGGGAGACATTCTGTGGCGTTAGTGTGCTTATAAAACTCCATATAGCTGCCCACAGCCTCCTTAAACGTCACTTGAACACGTTACATTAAATAAATAGGTAATTGTAATTCTTAAAATCAACAAAATGTTCTTGGTCTTTGTTCTTTGGTGCTAGATCATCTAGTATTTATTTTTAAATAAAATGAACAAGAAATGAAAACACTTATGCCGGTGATATATGTTATGACCAAATTGTTGGGCTCCTGTTTTCATTTCTGCATTTATTAGTCTTGCTCTCCATGTTTTCTGTACAATACAGTCTCATAATGAAAACCGCATGTAAACAAAGACAGATATGAAGCACCAAAGCTTCTCCAGACCTTACAAAGACAAGGGTATGTATTTGGGCTTTAACGTTTTTTGAAACACCATTTGTGACCATGGCTATATAACTAAAGGAGGTCCAGCAAAACTAGCCTTGCCAAGTTTCTTTGCTCTTGTTTCCAGGTTCCCGTTATGAGCTATAATGGGGGAACACTGGACCCTGAGAATATAGGACCCTGGGAGAGTTCATATATTGAAATTTGAACATACAACCTTGGGAACAGAGAACTCACAAAACTCTGGTTTCTTCAACAACATAAAAAGTCTATTCTGTATGATTATAATCTGAAAACACTTCGACTGTACTGTACTGATGCAAGCACAACTAAAATCATAGCATCTTGAGCTGAAAGTAAAGTTTCAAGAAAAGTATAAAGGTCATATATTAGTCATGATTAATTGTTAACTTACACTCTTGCTGCTGAGTCATGCTTCTTCTCTTTCTGCCTTCTCTTGGTGGTTGTGAAGAAAATTCAGCAACTTCCTACCACCTATTTAGCGATTTTCAGGAAGAAATCACATCACTGTTCAAACTTTGGACAGCATTTTGGACAAACCACATTGGCCTACTGCCTTAAATATATAAAAAAAAAAAGAGTTTAAAATCAAGCACATCTACAAAGGCACTGGAAGTCCAAAGATGTCATGTTTTAGCACTAATACATACCCCCCCCCCCAAACTCTTGATCAGCCTGCAAGCAATAATTTTTCTTTTTTTGGAGTATTATAATCACTGTGTTTTAATCTGAGAATTTGAGTTGTGATCATATTTCCTGAAAGCAAATATCCTCCTCTGGCACTGTTTACTAATATTGATTGTACATCCTGGTAAACCACACTCTGCTAAAACAAACTAACTGCGGTACATACCTTTATCTTTGTTCTCAGCAGGTTTGGGAGTGTCAGGATCGTATCTGTTTGCAATATTCTCAGAATTAATAAACGTCCAGCAACTAGTTTTATTAACAACGAAAAATACAAGCACAAATTTGTTTTTACTTTCACTTTCTCTATCGCTGGTGAAGTTACTTCCCTGGTCACATGGTAAAAGTCTAGGGCTTCCTGTTAAAATGTGCATAATAAGCTTCTTTAAATAACCTATTATTTACTGTCTTCAACTGGTCACTCTAAGTCGTATACAGTGACATCCAAGTTATCCAGTTTTCACATTGTGTTTTTCATCACAAACTTTGACATACAGACCGAAAACCTGGGGGATGTTTATTGCTGGTATTTTAACCCATGGTCCTCAAGTGTCTTTCAAGTATGAAACTAATAGATATAAAAAACCAGGGAGGGCAGAGATAAACACAACTAATAAAATACAAACTCAGCCAAAGAAATGTAAATGTAAACAATTAACTTATCACCACAAAACAATGAACTAACCAAGAGAGGGCAGCAGTGAATCTTGGAATTGGTGACATCACCTGCAGCTCTCTCTCTCTCTCTTTCTTTGGCAAGCACAGTTTGTGCAAAGGTCATATTCTGTAGTGAACTTTAACATTGTAGTGTTGCCATCAAATTTTGCGCTTCTCACAACCCATCACAAAGCCACACATCACAAAGCATCAGTCGTCACAAAGCAGCTTCACAGAGATCCGGGTCCAAGCCTCCTATGAGCGAGTCAGGGGCAACAGCGGCAAGGAAAAACTCCCTCAGCGCACGAGGAAGGAACCAAGGCTCATATGAGGAACCCATCCTCCTCGGGTCGACACTGGAGACACAACAGAGAACAGAACAGAAGTAAAAGTGAACTGATGACTGATGAAGGGGTTATAGTAATGTGAATGTAAACACACACTCAATAAATAGTGTGGTTAATAATGTTCTTTTTAAACTGCCAAATCAATTCCTCTATTGTAAATAAAACACAAATGCTTTACGATATAATTGCCTCAACAAACACCAATGAGGGAACTGTGATTACTCTCAAATAAAGGCATGAAGAAGGTGAATTACCAACCAGACCCGAAAGATAAAACGTTTCAATGATATCATTCTAACCGCTTGACTTTTCTAATAATCTCAAACCAGGTGTCAATGTTGAAACACAATGGTGGGAAGGATCTTTACTCTCTGGAAATAACTATGCCATCATTAGTGCTGACAAATATATGCAGGACTAGAAAACTACTAAATGCTTCCAAGAGAACGCTTAACTAACATTTATTGCAGTAAATTTCATACATTGGTTTTAAACCCAATGACTATATTGCGCTAATTATTTTTAGTGTGCAGAGCTGGTAACAGATACTTTCCATATTTCTCATATTTCCCACTGTATGGAAGCAAGTACAAATAACCAATCAGAAAACCCTAACCCTAACTGTCAAAATCTGATTGCTGTGGTGAGCAACAGTCAGTAGTTATCTGAGATTGTCAAGATTACACAATCACCAAAGAATGGAGACAGGAATGCAGTGGAGTAGCCTCTTGGAATGCAGATTATGGTCTTGCAGACGGGTCTGCTTCAAGTTTTGACATTCTCTCATCAGTGTTGACCTTGGCAGGTGAACTTACCTCACCCGTGAAAGGGCTGGACGATATGCCCAAAATTTATATCGTAGTGTATTTCTTAATTTTAGTCAATACGGTGTAATTCCGATATGATCAGTATAAAACTATCCAGAACAAATAAGAAACATGACATCACTGTCAAACATACATTTCTGTTCTTTGTCAATATTAGTGTCCTGTAATGAACACCTGTCAGATGCTGTAAATAATGTGTACTGAAAATGTGTTTAAAAAAGTCTTTTTAAATTCTTCATTTATATTGTCTGTCTGTGCGGAGTGTGGTGTGTTCACCCTGTGTCTGTGTGGGTTTCCTCCGGGTGACTGTCTGTGAGGAGTGTGGTGTGTTCTCCCTGTGTCTGTGTGGGTTTCCTCCGGGTGACTGTCTTTGAGGAGTGTGGTGTGTTCTCTCTGTGTCTGTGTGGGTTTCCTCAGGGTGACTGTCTGTGAGGAGTGTGGTGTGTTCTCCCTGTGTCTGTGTGGGTTTCCTCCGGGTGACTGTCTGTGAGGAGTGTGCTGTGTTCTCCCTGTGTCTGCGTGGGTTTCCTCCTGGTGCTCCGGTTTCCTCCCACAGTGTCCGTAGGTGTGAGTGTGTGAGTGAATGTGTGAGTGGGTGTTGCCCTGTGAAGGACTGGCGCCCCCTCCAGGGTGTATTCCTGCCTTGCGCCCAATTATTCCAGGTAGGCTCTGGACCCACCGCGACCCTGAACTAGATAAGGGTTACAGACAATGAATGAATGAATGTTTAGACAAATAATTAAAAACGACCTACTTGTTGTTTCTGAACTCCATGTTCATTTTCTCAGCTTCACATAACGTACAGTGGCACTTAGTAGTTCAGCAATTACAGACTTAGTCCATCTGTTGCTCACCATACTGTTAAACCCATTCACACTCTTCTTTAACGATCAGGACCCCCACATCACAACCACAGCTCAATACATATTTGGGTCATGGATCATTCTCAGTGCTGCAGAGACACTGACACAGTGTTGGATTTATCAGTCGTCACCGGACACTGTCCATAGTCATTTTTGTTTGAGGACTATTCACAGTCCAGCATCACTGCAGTTTTCAAAAGCTCCAGCAGCACGGCTGTGTCTGGCTGTGTGTACCATGCCACTATCAACAATGACTGCTCTCTGGTGGTCCTGACCACTGAAGAACAGGGCTTACAAAGTGCAGAGCAAACAAATGGACTACAGTCTGTGATGGCAGGAAGTGCAGCCATTTTACAAGAGGAATTGATAAAGCACTCAATGAATTCGTGTTAAATTTATGGCTGATTGGTTTATGTGCTGTTATAAATTCCTTACATTAGCACTATTACAGAAGGCTTCACCGTACACACACACACACACACACACACACACACACAAACACAAAACAACAATGACAATAACAACAAAGCCCTGGGTAATTAAAAAAGGTAGAAAATAAGCATTAAACAGGAGCTAATATTGTTTATTACTTAATCACACACATCACAATTTAAAACTGGATTTCAGTTACACTTTTATAGGACGCAAAACATAGCATATAACACCCTGAAATTAAGCTGAAACGAAGATAATGATGAAGATGAGGATGTAGCACATCATTGTCATTCTCTGTTTGCTTTAGTTATAGACTAATAATATATTTTATTGTGTGATTGCAAGTCATTAGAAGACTGTTTCACAGCTGATTAAAAGAGCAAAGAATTTAGGAATGTAATGTTCAATATTTTCCATATTGTTTTCCTCACTTTTCACAGAATACGGAATTGCTTTTTAATATTCAGCCTCAGGCAAAGTCGTTAGAATCAGAGGATCTGAGTTTTTACCCTTGTCATTATTACAGGGACTGAAGAATGGATAGAGTTTCTCAGTGAAAGATTGACCAATGAAGGAGTAGATATGTGTCCTGGCCTCCACGTCATAAAAGGAGACCAGACCCTGTTCATAATCCACAAACACCCCCACCCTCTGGGGCTTCTCTTTCAGGTAGAGGGGCACTGGAGAAATCGCACAAGCCTTATACTTGTTCCCATTCCTCAAAACCAGAGCCCAGAATCCATCTTCAGGGCTCAGTGTAACCTCTCCCTTCCTATTAATTGACTCATAAGCCACTCCTAATTCCCATTTGGTCTTCCCCTTTACCTGCACCTCATAGAAGAACTTCCCTGAGGAGAATCCCTCCTGCCCCAAGATCATGGCGTAATAGGTGAATCTCTTTGGGTTTTCAGAAAGAGTCTGTTTTTCATCTCCGTCATCTCCGTATGCCACTTGTTTTCCATCTTCAGACAGAATTAGATGAGGATGTGCCGTGTCAGGATCCAGAACAACATCCACTGAGAGCGATACAGAATGCGTTATGAGTATGAAAGTAACGAATAAATTCATAATGTGGTGGCCACAGTGAATATACTTCAAAAATATCTTATGAAAGAACAAGATGTAACATCTGATTAGAAGAATTTAGTTAAATTAATAGAGAAAAAAAACTACCTGCATACTGCTGAATCCTTTTCAGCTCCGAGGAAACTAAGTACAACAAAAGATAATATGGATTTTGTTATTCCCTTGTTCTTTTTGAATTTAAACTTTTGAATTAACAAACACAGTCTGTTTTTGTCTGTCATATGAAACCATTATTCATTCATTATCTGTAACCCTTATCCAGTTCAGGGTCGCGGTGGGTCCAGAGCCTACCTGGAATCATTGCAAGGCGGGAATACACCCTGGAGGGGGCGCCGGTCCTTCACAGGGCAACACACACACGCACACACATTCACTCACACACTCACAACTACGGACACTTTTGAGTCGCCAGTCCACCTACCAATGTGTGTTTTGGACCAACACCTCATAGACAGTCACCCGGAGGAAACCCACGCAGATACAGGGAGAACACACCACACTCCTCACAGACAGTCACCCGGAGGAAACCCACGCTGATACAGAGAGAACACACAAACTCCTCACAGACAGTCACCGGGAGGAAGCCCACGCAGACACAGAGAGAACACACAAACTCCTCACAGACAGTCACCGGGAGGAAGCCCACGCAGACACAGAGAGAACACACAAACTCCTCACAGACAGTCACCCGGAGGAAACCCACGCTGATACAGAGAGAACACACAAACTCCTCACAGACAGTCACCGGGAGGAAGCCCACGCAGACACAGAGAGAACACACAAACTCCTCACAGACAGTCACCGGGAGGAAGCCCACGCAGACACAGAGAGAACACACAAACTCCTCACAGACAGTCACCCGGAGGAAACCCACACAGACGCAGAGAGAACACACAAACTCCTCACAGACAGTCACCCGGAGGAAACCCACACAGATGAAGGGAGAACACACAAACTCCTCACAGACAGTCACCGGGAGGAAGCCCACGCAGACACAGAGAGAACACACCACACTCCTCACAAACAGTCACCCGGAGGAAACCCACGCAGACACAGAGAGAACACACCACACTCCTCACAAACAGTCACCCGGAGGAAACCCACGCAGACACAGAGAGAACACACCACGCTCCTCACAGACAGTCACCCGGAGCGGGAATCGAACCCATAACCTCCAGGTCCCTGGAGCTGTGTGACTGCGACACCTACCTGCTGCGCCACTGTGCCGCCCTGAAACCTTTATGTAAATATGTAATACTGAATCATACATAAAACGTTCTCACCTATTTTTCTTAGTTTTTCACTAATAGTTTTACTGAGTTCTTCATTCAGAGTTTTCTGAAGTTTAGAGAGTATATCCTTCACAGTATCAGCACTCAGATCTAGATCAACGTTGATGCCAGTCCAGTTCTTTGTGTGTGGAGCAGCGCACAGTGTTTGGTAATTCTACAGTTCAGCAGGAGAGAGAAGACAACACTCAGCATGGTCAGTGTGTTGATGTGTGATGTGCTGCATTGTCACTGAGAACAAAGAGGAGCTCTGACCTGTAGGAATTGGATGTGGTCCTTTTGTTGTAAAACCGTCTCCAGCTCAGTGTCTCTCTTCTTTAACCTGGTGATTTCCTGCTCCAGCTCTTTAATGAAACCTTCAGCCTGCCTCTCTGCTGCTTTCTGCTTCTCCTTCATCACCTCAAGCAGCTCAGCCTGGCTTCTCTCAATGGAGCACATCAGAGCGGTGAAGACTTCAGCACTGTCTGCGATCTCTTTCTCTGTGTTTCTCTAAATTTTCATCAATTACACGGTTAAAATCACTGGACACACTATGTAATACTATGTCAAAACTAAATGTTTACATAGTAACAGCCTGTTTCACCCACTTTTCTGAGCTCTACAGAGTGTTTGAGGTTCTCAATCTTCTTGAGTTTTTGTTGAATCATATGCTGTACCTCTGTCTGTGTGTCTGTCAGCTGTAACTGTAGGTGGAGAGGAAAATAGTGGATGTTTGAATAATTGACAGACGCTCTGTGATTCACAGTAGTCTAATAAACACTGCTTTGCATCAAGCAAAATCTGCATAGGACTCATCTTCTTTTAATCTTTCTTCTTCCATAAGCCAATATTCATATGTTGTCAGTTATTAAACATGCATTCACTAAAGCTAATTTAATTTTGAATTAAACACATTCTAAAAGAACTCATCTCTACACTGTACTTTTAGACGTCCTGATAGTAGTACGTTATCAGGAAGAACTCACCATGGCCATACCCTCATGGGTACCCTTGTCCAAAAAGAAGTATACTTACGTTATGTTATTTTGGAACCATTAAATTGTACTAAATCACTACAAATATGTAATTAAAATTATATTAAGCTACACTTAATATGTACTGAGTCTACTAGTCATATGTTAGTAATACAATGTAATACAACCCCAATTCCAAAAGGTGGGACGTTGTGTAAAACATAAATAAAAACAGAATACGATGATTTGAAAATCCTTTTCAACCTGTATTCAATTGAATACGCTACAAAGACAAGATAATCAATGTTCAAACGAATAAACATTTTTTTGCAAATGTTCACTCATTTTGAATTTGAAGCCTGCAACACGTTCCAAAAGAGTTGGGACAGGGGCTTGTTTACATCACCTTTCCATTTAACAACACTCAGTAAGTGTTTGGGAACTGAGGATACTAATTGTTGAAGCTTTGTAGTTGGAATTCTTTCCCATTCTTGCTTAATGTACAATGTCAGTTGCACAATAGTCCGGGGTCTTCGTTGTTGTATTTTGCGCACATTTTCAATGGGAGACAGGTCTAGTCCCTGCACTCTTACTACCAAGCCACACTGTTGTTACACGTACAGAATGTGGCTTGGCATTGTCTTGCTGAAATAAGCTGGACATCCCTGAAAAAGACGTTGCTTAGATGGCAACATATGTTGTTCCAAAACCTGTATGTACTTTTCAGCATTAATGGTGCCTTCACAGATGTGAAAGTTACCCATGCCATGGGCACTAACACACACTCATACCATCAGAGATGCTGGCTTTTGAACTTTGCACTGATAACAATCTGGATTGTAAGTCTACGATTTACAAAAACAATTTGAAATGTGGACACGTCAGACGACAGGACACTTATTCACTTTGTGTCAGTCGGTCTCAGATAAGCTCTGGCCCAGAGAAGCAGGCAGCATTGCTTGAATGACTGAGCCCTTCAGGGATGCTCCCTTTATACACAGTCGCGACACACACCTGTTTCAAATGAACCTGTTCACCTGTGGAATGTTCCAAACAGGTGTTTTTGAGCATTCCTCAACTTTCCCAGTCTTTTGTTGCCACTGTACCAACTCAATGTGTTGCGGGCTTCAAATTCAAAATGACTGAATATTTGCAAAAATTTGAACATTGAATATTTTGTCTTTGTAGTGTATTCAATTGAATGTAGGTTGAAAAGGATTTGAAAATCATTGTATTCTGTTTTCATTTATGTTTTATACAACGTCCCAGCTTCATTGGAATTGGGGTTGTCCAACTTAAATATATTTTGACCTCTAAAACACATTAAAATGAGATTAAATGTCACAAATTTAAACAATCAGACCATGTCAAAATAATCACTAATGAAAATTATGCAGTAGTCCAATATATAGTATTACAAAGGACAATTTGTCAGGAACGCTGAGTCGGACTGACAGAGGCGGACGCACACGCTACAACACAGACGTTTATTTAAACAAAATAACAAAACAAACACAAACAGACTTGAGGGCAAACACGAAGCGAGGAACAGATGAGGCAGACTAGAACAGGAAACGTGACAGCTGAGAAACGAAACAGTACAATACGAGGAACTGGAATGAGAAACAACATGACTAGGAATCTAGAACGAGATGAGAACATGACTAGGAAGAGGAACGAGAAGCAATATGACTAGGAATTCGAACAAAACGAAAAAACAAATGACCAATATGAAGAAATGACACTAGGGAACGTAAATACATAATGCAGACGAGACACACCTGAAACAGATAACGAGGAGTACGGACAAGGAGGCGGAACAAAGGCGGGACAAGGGCGGAGACATGGACAATACCAGACATAGCCATGTGCTGAGAGAGCACATGGTGGAGAAAACAGACATGACAGGACGAGGGCATGACACAGTTCTTAATAATAAGTAATAATAATAACAATAAGTAAATAATAATAAGTAAATGATAAGAATTTGACTTACACAACACTAAGTGTTCTTAAATTACATATTAGTAATGAGTAATTAGTAATTAGTAAATTAGTGGTTCCAAAATAGTCCACTTTAAGTACACACTCTTTTTTCACAAGGGCACATACAGGGGTTGGACAATGAAAGTGAAACCCCTGTCATTGTAGTGTGGGAGGTGTCAGGGCTAAATTGGAGCAGCCTGGTGGACAATCTTCATTAACTCCACACTGCACCAGTAAGACCATGTGCATCCAATGGTTCAAACACTGTGTCCTGAAGGCGGTGCCGTGTATCAGGACGACAATGCACCAATACACACAGCGAGACTGGTGAAAGACTGGTTTGATGAACATGAAAGTGAAGTTGAACATCTCCCATGGCCTGCACAGTCACCAGATCTAAATATTATTGAGCCACTTTGGGGTGTTTTGGAGGAGCGAGTCAGGAAACGTTTTCCTCCACCAGCATCACGTAGAGACCTGGCCACTGTCCTGCAAGAAGAATGGCTTCAAATCCCTCTGACCACTGTGCAGGACTTGTGTATGTCATTCCCAAGACCAACTGACGCTGTATCGGCCGCAAAAGGAGGCCCTACACCGCACTAATACATTACTGTGGTCTAAAACCAGGTGTTTCACTTTCATTGTCCAACCCCTGTATATTAGGACTATAATGTTCTATATTATGATTTTTAAGTTGATTTCATATGCCCAATTCTCGTCTCCAGGAATACATATTGTTTGTTTGTTTATTTATAGTTTTTAAACAGTACAAAGTTCACTCAGGTCTTTAAGGCACATTATATTCTCTTCTCCAGAATGTGCCTTTTGTGAACACAGCTGGATTTTAAAACAGTTTTTACACTCTTTGTAAATTTAGTGGACAATAATTGTGTATGACTGTGTACGAATGGTTCATATTCTACTAAGTAGCTGTAGTGGAAAGGTTATGGAAAGCATTAAAACGTCATTTTTCAAATAAATTCCTTGCATTGTGTTTTTTTCAATAAGTGAATCTTACCTTCCTCTCACTAGTCTCTTTCTCTATAGGAACCGTGTTGTGTGTCTTGTGATCTGTCTCAGTACAGAACAGACACACACTTGTCTTGTCATCTCTGCAATACAGTTCCAGGGGTCGGTCATGTTTCTGGCATGTGTAGTCCTCCAGGTTCTCCACTGGCTCGATAAGCTTGTGTTTCTTGAGTTTACCAACCGAATGTGGCTCTAAATGTTTCATACAAAAGGTCACTCCACAATCGAGACAGGATTTCAGCGCTTTCAGCTTCCCATCGGTGCAGACATCACAAAGAATCTCAGGATTATCAACTCTGCTTTTCTTAAAATGTCCTACAACTTCTCGCAGTGTGGTATTGATCTTTAGTTCAGGTCTCTTGATGAATGTCTCTTTACATAACGGACACTGATAATAATTGGAGGTGTCCCAGTACCTTGTGAGGCAGGTTTTACAGTAGTTGTGTCCACATGGAGTGGAGATTGGATCGGTGAATACGTACAGACAGATAGAACACAGGAACTGATCTTCAGACAGGAGGCTGCTGGAGTCATGTGTGGCTATGACTAACAGATGATGAGAGGAAATGTAAGAAACATTTACTAATTCTTTTAAGTGAGATGCAATCAGCAAAAAACAGTATAAACTGGGTACACAATATCATCAACACGAACCAGTAATGAAAGTATACAGGGGTACACATAGTTAATACCAGTCTGAAAACAAAATCTCATAGTTAAAAAACATGCTACCAGAGTTACTGTAGGAAACCATGGCTGTAATAGCTTTCATTCATTTTTATGTAGGAAACAGTAAACATGTTGCTTACAGGAGGGGAGTGGTTATGTTTGGTATTGTATAGTTTTTAAGAGGGAATTAAAATAAATTAGTCTTTTAGTCTAAACATACCCCATCATCCATCCATCCATTATCTGTAAGCGCTTATCCAATTCAGAGCCTACCTGGACTCATTGGACGCAAGGTGGGAAAACACCCTGGAGGGGGCGCCAGTCCTTCACAGGGCAACACAGACACACATTCACTCACACCTACGGAGTCGCCAGTCCACCTACCAACATGTGTTTTTGGACCATGGGAGGAAACTGGAGCACCCGGAAACCCACGCAGACACAGGGAGAACACACCACACTCCTCACAGACAGTCACCCGGAGGAAACTCACTCAGACACAGAGAGAACACGCCACACTCCTCACAGACAGTCACCCGGAGGAAACCCACGCAGACACAGGGAGAACACACCACACTCCTCACAGACAGTCACCCGGAGGAAACCCACGCAGACACAGAGAGAACACACCACACTCCTCACAGACAGTCACCCGGAGGAAACCCACACAGACACAGAGAGAACACATCACACTCCTCACAGACAGTCACTCGGAGGAAAGCCACGCAGACACAGAGAGAACACACCACACTCCTCACAGACAGTCACCCGGAGGAAAGCTACGCAGACACAGAGAGAACACACCACACTCCTCACAGACAGTCACCCCGAGGAAAGCCACGCAGACACAGGGAGAACACACCACACTCCTCACAGACAGTCACCCGGAGGAAAGCTACGCAGACACAGAGAAAACACACCACACTCCTCACAGACAGTCACCCGGAGGAAAGCCACGCAGACACAGAGAGAACACACCACACTCCTCACAGACAGTCACCCGGAGGAAAGCCACGCAGACACAGAGAAAACACACCACACTCCTCACAGACAGTCACCCGGAGGAAAGCCACGCAGACACAGAGAAAACACACCACACTCCTCACAGACAGTCACCCGGAGGAAAGCCACGCAGACACAGAGAGAACACACCACACTCCTCACAGACAGTCACCCGGAGGAAAGCCACGCAGACACAGAGAAAACACACCACACTCCTCACAGACAGTCACCCCGAGGAAAGCCACGCAGACACAGGGAGAACACACCACACTCCTCACAGACAGTCACCCGGAGGAAAGCCACGCAGACACAGAGAAAACACACCACACTCCTCACAGACAGTCTCCCGGAGGAAAGCCACGCAGACACAGAGAGAACACACCACACTCCTCACAGACAGTCACCCGGAGGAAAGCCACGCAGACACAGAGAAAACACACCACACTCCTCACAGACAGTCATCCGGAGGAAAGCCACGCAGACACAGAGAAAACACACCACACTCCTCACAGACAGTCTCCCGGAGGAAAGCCACGCAGACACAGAGAGAACACACCACACTCCTCACAGACAGTCACCCAGAGGAAAGCCACGCAGACACAGAGAGAACCCGTACCCCATCATTTTCCTTCATAACAGTATCACTACTTGCGTGACTGTTATTAGTAACAGCAGTTGCTGCTCTCCCAACATGAAAGTAGATGGTCTAAAGTAAACTGGATATTCCATGTTACAGAGAAATGTAACACTGGACAGTGACTAAATAACTACAAATATCTTAACATTGGTCTGAGCTTAATCGATTGAATTTCACTCTGTAAAATGCAGAGTCACTTTATAAATGCATAATAAGCTGCTGGAAATTCATTTCGGTGGAACAAGTTAAGAAGAATATAATTTACATCAGTAGAACAGGAATGTCATGTGACATCATGACTGCCCCTCACCTTTAGGTTGTGTCTAAAATACAATCACAGCAGTGGCGTTATTTGTGGTTATACACTCCATTTTGTTCTATTTCATAGATATATTTGAAGTAGCGTGTGTTCTTACGTTCATCTGGTTTATCCATGCTTTTTATGCCCTCGCCTGATTGTGGTGTTGAAAATTCAGACATTCTCCTTTGCCTTTTTTTAACCCTGTTTACCAAAAACATAGCATTCAGTTCAGTTTAGGTTTAGTTCATTCAATGATTGTTCTGTTTAACACATACAATGAGTAAAAACACTCACAGTTTGAAATGCCATCAGAAATATTACATGGGTGATTGCCAGCAACCTTCTTTTCTAGGCAGTTCTGGATTGTACTTTGGTTGGCACACATTACTGCGGAGGCTAAATGTTCCAAATGATCTCATCCAAATCTGCAGCGTCTAGTTACATTTATGTATTCATCAAACCATGTAATAACTCAGTGACATTCCCCAAACCTCCACCCAACTGTTGAGATCTCAACAGAAGGGGATTTCCTGGTCTAGTCTGTCTCTCTCTTTGGTAGAATGAATTTCAGGAATTTTTCTGCTTATTTCCGGCTCTGAATGATGATGAAGTAGAGTTAGAGGGGTGGGAGGGGTGGGTAAAATTGGGGGAATTATGTGACAAATGTACAGTACTATGCCAAAGTCTTAGGCTCCTAAGAAATGTATTATTTATCTTGTCAATAACTGTATTTTTATAAAATGATGCATGTATAATGTAATGTAAATAAGAATAAATACAAAAAGATAGATTTCTGTACAAGGTTTTTTCTATTAAAAAATAGGTGCATTGTAAGTTAGTGTGAAGAACAAAGTTTTTTCCAGATAATCTCCTTGGTCATGTGGATTATTTTAAATCACCAGCACATTTGATTTCACAAAATGAAACATAGTTTAACGAAATCAGGTTTTGGATGATAACCTCAAATAATACTGGACTGTGCGAGAGTTTTAAGCACCTGAGGATATGAGATTATCACAGATATTTATCTGGGCAGTAAAAACGGGGTCTGAAACAAACAAACAATCAAACGAATCAAGTATTACATCCATCCATCCATCCATTGTCTGTAACCCTTATCCAGTTCAGGGTCACGGTGGGTACCTGGAATTACTGGGTGCAAAGCGGGAATACACCCTGGAGGGGGCGCCAGTCCTTCACAGGGCAACACACACACTCACTCACACCTACCAACGTGTGTTTTTGGACTGTGGGATGAAACTGGAGCACCCGAAGGAAACCCACGCAGACACAGGGAGAACACACTACACTCTTCACAGACAGTCACCCGGAGGAAACCCACGCAGACACAGGGAGAACACACTACACTCCTCACAGACAGTCACCCGGAGGAAACCCACGCAGACACAGGGAGAACACACTACACTCCTCACAGACAGTCACCCAGAGGAAACCCACGCAGACACAGGGAGAACACACCACACTCCTCACAGACAGTCACCCGGAAGAAACCCACGCAGACACAGGGAGAACACACCACACTCCTCACAGACAGTCACCCGGAGCGGGAACCGAACCCACAACCTCCAGGTCCCTGGAGCTGTGTGACTGCGACACCTACCTGCTGCATCACCGTGCCGTCCTTTTGGTTAATCAGTATTGGGTAAATCAAAAATCAAAGTGTTCTGGTGATTTTAAAAAATCCATATGATCAAGCAGGATATGTGGAAGAGAAATCTTTGTTCTTCTCAGTAGCTCATAAAATGTCTTTTTTACAAGTAAAAAAAATTGTTTGTATTTATTCTAAATATGTGTACACACTTTTATAAAACAGTGCGCTTATTGATGAGATAAATAATTTTAAATAGTAGAAACCTTACCCCCCCCTTTGTAAGAAACTACTCTGGTCTCATTTTCCTGCCTTCTGTATTGAATTAATCAATCATTATACATCATTAGAATGTTTAGTCAGTTTTGCCAAAGCTCAAGGAAGTTTTTGAAGAACCTGTTGACCTCACTCGTCTGTACACTATTTCCTCATGTAGTTCACTTAAACAAAAAAAAACACAGTTTAAAATATGAAATAAATCAAAGCACCTACCTTTATTTCTCTCTTTACAGTTTTTTTGGAGTCTCAAAAGTGTTTAAACTCTTCTCAGATAAACAAGACCTTCAGCAAAGTACCGCACTTGAGAATAAGAAGCTTCCTGGTCAAGGGAACTTCCTAATTCTTTAAGATTCATTTTCCAACTAGTTTGAAGTCACCTGTTCACCTGTCGTTACAACTTCCTTATTTTAACACACTACTTTTTCCTATTAGTAATACTGGTTGTAAATGTAGATGAAAAGAATTCTCTGCACATCAGGCATTACACATGTGATTTTCAACATATTTTCAATGCTTTCTGTTTTGTATAATTCGCTACACACTTGATGATTACAACCTAATGATTAAAGCTGACTTTCAACTTTTGCTCCATCTTGATCACTTTTACAAAATATGTGATTTGTCTCAGCAACTGAAATTTTCACACAATCAGAAAACATCTCTAAATGGAAGATCAAATTCATTCATTCATTCATTATCTGTAACCCTTATCCAGTTCAGGGTCGCGGTGGGTTCAGAGCCTACCTGGAATCATTGGGCACAAGGCGGGAATACACCCTGGAGGGGGCGCCAGTCCTTCACAGGGCAACACAGACACACACACATTCACTCACACACTCACACCTACAGACACTTCTGAGTCTCCAATCCACCTACCAACGTGTGATTTTGGAGTGTGGGAGGAAACCGGAGCACCCGGAGGAAACCCACGCAGACACAGAGAGAACACACCACACTCCTCACAAACAGTCACCTGGAGGAAACCCACGCAGACACAGAGAGAACACACCACACTCCTCACAGACAGTCACCCAGAGGAAACCCACACAGACACAGGAAGAACATACCACACTCCTCACAGACAGTCACTGGAGGAAACCCATGCGGACACAGAGAGAACACACCACACTCCTCACAGACAATCACTCGGAGGTAACCCACGCAGACACAAAGAGAACACACCACACTCCTCACAGACAGTCACTGGAGGAAACCCACACAGACACAGAGAGAACACACCACACTCCTCACAGACAGTCACCCGGAGGAAACCCACGCAGACACAGAGAGAACACACCACACTTCTCACAGACAGTCACCTGGAGGAAACCCACGCGGACACAGAGAGAACACACCACACTTTCACAGACAGTCACCTGGAGGAAACCCATGCAGACACAGCGAGAACACACCACACTCCTCACAGACAGTTACCCGGAGGAAACCCACGCAGACACAGGGAGAACACACCACACTCCTCACAGAAAGTCACCCGGAGGAAAGCCACGCAGACACAGAGAGAACACACCACACTTCTCACAGACAGTCACCTGGAGGAAACCCACGCGGACACAGAGAGAACACACCACACTCCTCACAGACAGTCACTGGAGGAAACCCACGCAGACACAGAGAGAACACACCACACTTCTCACAGACAGTCACCTGGAGGAAACCCACGCAGACACAGAGAGAACACACCACACAGACAGTCACCCGGAGCGGGAATTGAACCCACATATAATATTTAGTTTTTAAAAAAAAAGACACAAAAACTTGCTTGATGTATTACCTAATGAACTGATTACTCAGTAAATTTTACCCAGCAACATATTTTTAAAAGACAGCGGTATGTATACCATCATTCTTTTCAACTACACACCTGCTACATACCTGCTGAGGGTTGCACACAACAGATGAGCCAATCTGAAAACAGAGCTACTAGTTATACTCCTGTTACACAAGGCTGCTGCCGTGCAACCGTAAAGTGGCTTTTGTGATCACATTTAGTGCATTACACTGATTAGGAATTCATAAAGAATTGGAATATTTACTAAAAATCAGTTGATGAGATTAACATGAAATTTCACATCTTATATTTTTCAGATTAAATACAGATTAAACTGAATTTATTGGATATTGGATTTAAAGCTTCGAAATCAGACACTGAATTCAGATACAACTCGACATGGAAATAATCCCGGTACTATATGAATCATGATTCTCACTCTTAATCTTAATTTGTTCATTGTTTGGTTTTAATCATTTTTATTTGTTAAATTCATACATTGTCAGTTTTGTTGTTTTATTATTTGTGTATAAATGAATCCTCAAATACACTTTGTCCTCTACATTGTCTGTTCATTAACATCATACTTCTCAAAGTAGGTCTGCTTTTCATTTATTTCTATATCCAATAAGTGTTCAGCTCCGTTTCGGTAATTCGTTGCTTCTCTAAGAACTAGCGCCTCCTTGAGTTGTGGAGTCTGAGTGTGTGGAGAAGCGTAGGAGATGGAGCTCATGCATGTACTCTCTCTCCAGCAGAAGCTTCCTGTGCTGTGACTGCAACAGCTTCTGCTGATTCTGTAGAACATGAGCTCTCTGAATCACCTGCTGCAACTCTTCACGCAGACGTTGGTTCTCCTCAGACACTTCTTTCACGTGAGAGAGCAGACAGCGAGATGCCTCCTGTGGGGGATGAAAATGAATCATATGGGTGTAATGTAATTCAAAACTGAGCAAAACAAAAGCTAATTACATAATAATGTACCATGAAAATGAAGGCTAGGCATTTGGGTCATGAATGTAAACAATCGGCCGAATGCCCTTGATGTTCAGTGGCAAGTAGATATCTGATTTTGTGAGTTCGCTCTAGTCCAGTGGGCTTAATTTTGGGCTTCTATTGTACCTTTGCATGTTCATCATGTGTTAGAACATAATAGTGTGTAAATCTACAGCTCCACACTCACCTTGTTCACTTCAATAGTAAGCATCTGAACCTTGTGTTTGGCCTGTGCCTCGTACTGCGCCTTCTCTCTAAGAAATTCAAACTTCAGAGCCTGCAGAGCCTCAGAGTGACGGCAGCTAATGTCCACTATCTGCTGCTTTAGCTCAGCTATATGACCCAACTGCTGCTGCTGAAGACTCTGTAGTAAATACATAAACAGCTTTGTACTTCAGGCATTCAAACACAAGCCTTCACTTTGTCTATATGCATTCATTCATAACATTAAAATTATACCTTAAATTACAAAAGATATATAGTAACATGCCAACTTTCGAACGAGTTGTACTGTTGTATTTCTAAGTGAAATGTAATTAACTTGTTCTGCAAATGTTTCATAAACTTTACACGGTCACTTCTTTTCATGACAATTTCAGCAAATAAAGAGCAAAGGTGCAGGACAGTATGTAAAACAATGCTCTCTCTGTAGATGATGTGCACTTATTCTTACTTACGATCTAGCTTTTACATCATTTAACCAAGGGTGTCCACGTTTTAATGAGGTTATTCTGTTTACGTATAAAAGGAAAGGGTGAGGACACACACAGAACAGAGTTTCCATGGTTACCTTAACTTCTCTGACCTCGTCTATGTCAGAATTCAGCAAAGCCAACTCTTTCTCTTTCTCCAAAATCACCCTCTTCAGCTCTGATCAGAAAGAGTGAGTTGCATCTATTAGCACTTCTTCCACAAAAACATGTATGGACATGCACAGTGTTGTTGTCAGACAATAAACCAGGACAAACGTATCAGGACGACGATGCACCAATACACACAGCGAGACTGGTGAAAGACTGGTTTGATGAACATGAAAGTGAAGTTGAACATCTCCCATGGCCTGCACAGTCACCAGATCTAAATATTATTGAGCCACTTTGGGGTGTTTTGGAGGAGCGAGTCAGGAAACGTTTTCCTCCACCAGCATCACGTAGAGACCTGGCCACTATCCTGCAAGAAGAATGGCTTCAAATCCCTCTGACCACTGTGCAGGACTTGTGTATGTCATTCCCAAGACGAACTGACGCTGTATCGGCCGCAAAAGGAGGCCCTACACCGTACTAATACATTACTGTGGTCTAAAACCAGGTGTTTCACTCTCATTGTCCAACCCCTGTGTGTGACAGTAGGGGTATGCAGCACAGTGGTAAACATTCCCCTGTGCAATCAACAACCAGTGATTAAAGGCAATTTTGACTGGATATAAATAAAAGGTGATCCCCAATGCATATCACATATCACTGCACACACATACGTATTACACTTATATAACACTTTATCACACTGCACATACACACCTTTGGCCTGTTCCTCGTATTTCTTCAGAGTCTCCTCTCTCTGTCTCCTAAGCTCTTCTAGTTCCATTTGTCTCTGTTCATTTAAAGCAACAATCATGCTCTCCCGCTTCTCTGTCTGCTTCGACATGTACGACTCGTACTCCTCCTACAGGGATAAGAGAGAGTTCGTCAGTGGGAATGTGGCACTAAGGGCCAAAAAATCTTGCCCTCACAGTAACACTATTCTGTGTGTGTGTGTGTTGCTACTCACACTCTCCATGCGTGTTTTGTAGACCTCATTCTGAAGAAACTCATTGTCTTTTCGTCTGGATTATTGTCTGGAGTTAAACTGTCCAAACTGTAATATTTTATTGTACATGATCATAGCGAGTAAAACAAACGAAGATTTAAACACCCTGGAGGGGGCGCCAGTCCTTCACAGGGCAACACACACACACACACATTCACTCACACACTCACACCTACAAAAACTTTTGAGTCACCAATCCACCTACCAACGTGTGTTTTTGGACCGTGGGAGGAAACCTGAGCACCGGGAGGAAACCCACGCAGACACAGGGAGAACACACCACACTCCTCACAGACAGTCACCCGGAGGAAACCCACGCAGACACGGGGAGAACACACCACACTCCTCACAGACAGTCACCCGGAGGAAACCCACGCAGACACAGGGAGAACACACCACACTCCTCACAGACAGTCACCCGGAGGAAACCCACGCAGACACAGGGAGAACACACCACACTCCTCACAGACAGTCACCCGGAGGAAACCCACGCAGACACAGGGGGAACACACCACACTCCTCACAGACAGTCACCCGGAGGAAACCCACGCAGACACAGAGAGAACACACCACACTCCTCACGGACAGTCATCCAGAGGAAACCCACGCAGACACAGAGAGAACACACCACACTCCTCACAGACAGTCACCCGGAGGAAACCCACGCAGACACAGGGAGAACACACCACACTCCTCACAGACAGTCACCCGGAGGAAACCCACGCACACACAGGGAGAACACACCACAGTCCTCACAGACAGTCACCCGGAGGAAACCCACGCAGACACGGGGAGAACACACCACACTCCTCACAGACAGTCACCCGGAGGAAACCCACGCACACACAGGGAGAACACACCACAGTCCTCACAGACAGTCACCCGGAGGAAACCCACGCAGACACAGGGAGAACACACCACACTCCTCACAGTCACCCGGAGGAAACCCACGCAGACACAGAGAGAACACACCACACTCCTCACAGACAGTGACCCAGAGCGGGAATCAAACTGGAGCTGTGTGACTGCGACACCTACCTGCTGCGCCACCGTGCCGCCCTCCTTTATATTCTGTAACTCGTAATCAGGACTGCAGTGGGTTGACAGCTACCCAGAATCTTATGGGGCAAGGCAGATGTGCACAAGGATCAAGTGGGTCAGTGAAAAAACACCTGCTGGTAGGTGGATTGGCTGTGCAAAGTGTCCACATGTTCTGCCACGTTTTTAACAAATTAGCATCTCATAATAATAAGACTAGGATCTATTTTGGGATCCCGAGATTATTATGACTTACTAAAGGACTGCCTGTATGGTTTTAGATGGTGAAACTGGTCCATAGACTATAGCTGATATTAAATATTATTTAAATCCTTTATAGATGAGACTAGGAAATAGGTGTAGGATACAGTTGTGCGGATCTCCTCTTCAGTGCGCGGAGGGTTTCAGTCAGCTCCTCGTACCTGAGCAGCAGAAATCAAACAAGGTGAGCTAGAAGTAAGTCGTGAAGCGGAAGCTGGCGTTTCTCGCTAACTTCCGCCCCCTCGAAAATTCCGTTATCACATTAAATAGTGCAGTAAATACCGAGTTAGCTACCGTTTTACAGCAAGATATTACATTGTATCTACTTCTCAGTTTAAGTTAAAACCGAAAATGCGTATAAGAAGCTCATTTCAGCCTCACGAGAAGATATATTCTCTCACTCTGTGTGGACGTCTTCTCCTGTGCTCTGCTCCGGGTCTGTACCCCTCACAGACATTCTTAAAAATGTCTCGTTAAACGAGGTATCAGAGAGACGTGAAAGCTCTTCAGCGCCGTTGACCTGGACTCTGGTCGATAATTTATTGCTGGTGTGGTCTTCAATGTCTGGTTTGTGACCGTGTTTTTCTGTGTTTAGTCTCCGTTGTGTTGGACACTTGGTAACCAAGCGACGGCGTAAACAAATCATAGTGCTGCTGTTTATTCATACACAACATGATTTATTGTATCGTGATGTTGAATTGCTGTTTTGGTACGATATATTATTGTATAATTAGTGGAAATAAAGTGTACAACATGAAGAAGGCGATTAAACATCATTAGGAATCAGCACAAGTTCAAGTGTTCCTGAGGAAACCTGTTTGAAAACAGCACTTTGTTGCAATTCTCCTGCCTGGCCGCTAGAGGTCTCAATTAAGCCTTTTCCCTTTTCCACCAACAAAGGTTCAGCCCACATTTCCAGCAGTTAAATGGGAACCAAGGATACATCATCACCATCCATTATCCAATGCATCTATCTGTCTATCTATCTATCTATCTATCTATCTATCTATCTATCTATCTATCTATCTATCATCTATCTATCTATCTATCTATCTATCTATTCTATCATCTATCTATCTGTCTATCTATCTATCTATCTATCTATCTATCTATCATCTATCTATCTATCTATCTATCTATCATCTATCTATCTATCTATCATCTATCATCTATCTATCTATCATCTATA